>NC_080571.1:45973001-46273001 GCF_030247185.1 Malaya genurostris
TCAACAATAATGTTTCGGCCTCATTTAGGCTTCAAGAACCTGCATCTGTTTATATAGCAGAGCTAGCAGCAGTTCATTATAGTTTGAGTGTAATCGTCACATTAATTCCAAACCATTATTTCCTCTTCACAGATAGTCTGAGTGCAATTGAAGCCATTCGCTCAAACATGACTGGCAAGACTGAACCGTTTTTCCTGGGCAAAATAAAACAGTGCCTGAACGACATATTGAACAATAATTATCTAATCACTATAGTCTGGGTCCCGGCTCATTGCTCCATTCCTGGCAATGAAAGAGCCGATATTTTAGCCAAACGTGGTGCTATGGAGGGTGAAATTTATGAGAGACCAATTGCTTTCAACGAATTCTATAGCTCGTCTCGCCAAAGAACACTTGCCAGCTGGCAAGCTTCTTGGGATAAAGATGATCTGGGTCGGTGGATGCACTCAATTATTCCGAAAATATCGACAAAGGCATGGTTCAGGGGACTGGATGTGAGTAGAGATTTCATTCATGTGATGTCCAGACTCATGTCCAATCACTACACGTTAGATGCACATCTCCTTCGAATTGGGCTCTCCGAGACTAATCATTGTGCTTGTGGCGAAGGTTATCGAGATATTGATCATGTCGTTTGGACATGCGTGGAGTATCGTGATGTCAGATCTCAACTAATAAATTCTTTGCGTACCCAAGGTAGACTATCCAATATCCCAGTTCGAGACATTCTTGCTTGTCGTGACCTTTCATACATGAAACTTATTTATCATTTCATAAAGAAAACTGGAGTTTCAATTTAATAAAGGCCCCTTTCAAGACTTAGTTCTGATCCCAGCTGCGTCCATGAGTTCAACCAATAGCTAAATTAGAATAAAAATAATGTAATGATACAAACAAACTCGAAACAGTTTATGAAATTATTAACAAAATGTCTGAAAATAACAGCTTATTTTATAATTTATAGAAGTTAATCGTTTGGTTCAAATAATATTTCCGAGTAGATTTCATAATTAATGACGAGTTACCTAAGATGATATTTAAGTAATAAGAGAATATGTTTTAATAAATGCAAAACGTTGTGACTATGTTAGAATTAAATTAGGATAAGAATATTATGTAAAAGTGATGCTACGGCGAAGAAAAACTTATGTAAACTGCCTTAAGAAATAAACGTATTTATGAAAAAAAAAAAACATTCAAATCAATACGTAGAAATATTCCCAATCAATGAGTGAAATAATATTACTGATTGAAACTAAACTGACTGAATGTAAGTGTTTAAAAGCTGACCACGTTTCTACTTGTATTTACCCTTGAATTTCTAATTTGCACCCCTATATAAAAACAAAGATGTGTTCCATCAAAAATAGAGTAAACAGATGTGAAACGTTGCAGAAATCTGATAACTGAAGAAAAAAGAAACTCCTGCCATTGTAGCCATTTACGACATGGAAGGTTAAATTTTTTAATCTATGCTGGTTCTATCCGGAGAAAGATAATAGGTACTATCAATCTTCTAGTGAACCCCAGTCCCTATCCGTACGCATGGTTCTTGGACGATGGAAAGTCAAACTTGATTGGTATTTCTTTTGAAGTGTTATGCAACAATCCGTTATCGAGATTAATGACATTTTAGCCAAAAAAAACCACTGCAGAACTAATCTTCAAAATACAATTGAATAGTAACGCCGAACTCATCCAGGCAAATCCACGAACATTCCCACTTAGCGGTTCTCGTAGACCCTTCCCATTTCGAAGTAAGCTAAAGCAGCTCTCTTCGGTTCGGTACGACGACACAAATATATATCGCCGGGAGGACAGTAAGAACGACCACGAGACCAAGCGAACCGAACCGACTTCACCGTTTTGCCGTTGCCGTTTCGTAACCGATTCCTCCTGCATTCATTCCTGTACGTTTCCACCTTCCACCTCCGCCGCGTAATTTCTCGACAATCTTTCTGGACGTGTGCTGCGCGCTGTGAACCCGCTGAACCCGTATTATCGCGTCCATACTCCCATACAGCACACCACCACCACCACCGGGACTGCCTTGTTGTTTTTGTTTGTTGCTTACTTGCTTGTTGTTGTTGTTGTTTTGGTTGCAACACAGGCAAAGATTGATGCAACCAGTTCTATTCCGTGTGATGCATTACCTGATTGCCTGACACGGCACTGCTGCTGCTGCTGTTGCTGCTGCTAGTGGTAGTAAATATCATCCAGTTGGGTTCGGAGTTCTAGCAATGTTGGCAAAGTACGGCTTGTGCTGAACTCAGCAGCAATTTGCTGAATCATTAGAATTAACATCCGTGTTTTGATTACGTGATGTTGTTACGATTTTTTTTTCTGTTCGTTGTCTTTCCCAACCAAAAAAAAACTAATAGTCCGATAGTCCACGCGGAATATTGTTCTCTAACACAAAGCTGCAACTCTTCATTCCGTGCCTAGTTGAAAGGTTTCCCACTAATCCCCAACCCTCTCCGGTATTTCGCATCGAACCGAACTATTACTGTTTAGTTTTCCAAGCCCTCAGTCCTCCGAGTGTGAAGAATAACAAACTTACGACTTTTCTGTTTGCCTTTGTCTTCTAATTACGTACGTGGTGTGAGTGAAATCTGCGCTGGCTGCTGGCGTACTTGAAGTCTAGTAACTAAATCAATGCCCCCCCCCCCCATCTTCTCTACTAAAATGCGTTCCCCATCACCCACCCAGCTTAGTAAGCTGAAAAGCAAATGAAGTGTTTCTGGTTCTGGTTTTTCGATTTGCCGTTGTTGGTTGGGGATCATCGGCGGCGGAGAAGGTTAGAAGAAGAAGAAGGTGGAAGGGAACTGAGAGTACTGCGCTTTGTTGATTCTTTTCCACGGCCATTGCGAAAGGTAGATTGGTTTAAGTTCTCTCGGGAAGTGTTCTTTGTTGTTTATGCGTACTTGAATCTTGAACTTGCGCTCTCGACGGCAAAGCGGCGGTTGCAATGGCGCCTTCAGTTGAATGACTGCTAAAAGTAAATAGAATGCGAATGCGAATGGATTTCTGATTTCACGGATCAATTTTCACGCTTCCGAGAGTCAGTCCGGTCGTGTGATGAATAGTTTATTTGATTAGGAGATTATTTACGTGACTTTTTGCTATTGAAGTGTTGAGAAAGTTTATTAGTTTTTCCCGGGAAGAAGGACGAGAAACGGTATTTGAACCTGGCCAAGGAGGAACCACTATCTCTGGTTTTCCGGAAAATGGAGCATGTTTGTTGTCGCTAAACGTTAAGCAAGAGTTCGATCAAGGGACTTAAGATTCAGAGGTTCGCGATAAAATTTGACATTCGCAGTAACACGTGGATCAATAAATCCCGGGACTGTCCTTCGATAGATACCTGCCAAAATTTTATGGTATTTTCAGGGTTGTTACGGTCGCGCGAATTTCGCGGTTTTCGCGATTCTCGCGGATTTAGCGCGGTTACTGCTAAGGTTTTGTTGCTATGGCGCTTATTTCGCGCGAATTTCAAAAAACATCATTCCACATTTGTGAATCATTTGTCTGAATAAAAAAGTTCTTTGTAAATTTTTGAAGCTTGTGAGTTTTATGAAACCCTAAAAAATTTAAGATGGGCGAACGTTTCAGCAATTGGTCGAGCTGGGTGCAATTCGGGATGAATTTTCACCTTGATAAAACCAAAATTTATTAGAAGGCGGTTCTAGAAAATGTTCAGTAGGCCAAATTCAGATTTTATGCTCTTCGATCTCGAGTGATACAAATTGCTATTTCAACAGAGCTGTTACCAGGAATTACAAAAACTTGTCGATATATGTGATTGCGTTTTCCCATTCCAATTCAGAAATCGAAAGATTTTCGCACTCAAGGATATTGATGTCTGATGGAAGATATCGTCTCAGTGAAAACACATTCAATAATGCAAAGAAGGTAATAAATGAAATGCTATTCTTCAATAATATGGTCACAAATTTTAAGTATGATAAAAATCGCATTCTTAAAGCAAAATTTGCACGACAGGCTTACGAAGCAAAGTCTGACAAGAAAAAAAGAAGAAGTTCTGGGATTCCATCCGTGGTGATAAGAAATTGTTTGTTGGTTCCACTATCCAATATTTTCAATTGTTCCTGTGGAAGAAATCCTATGTGAACAAGGGTATAGTATCCAACTACCGTGGAATTGATGCTTTGAGCGTTGTATCGAAGCTGTTTGAAATTATAGTTCTGGATTTTATAAAACACAGTTGCTTTGACTACATATCTAAGACTCAGCATGGATCCATGCCAAAGCCTTCAACTTCCCCAAATTTAGTAACCTACACTTCCTTCATCATACGTTCTTCACAGTAGATTTTATAAACACCGATTTCGCAGTTTGGTTCGACAAAATCAATCATCACATAACGATCTCCAAGTTAAGTAGACTGCGATTAAACGGATTATTTTTGAATTGGCTTCGATCATATCTAACTGGTCATGGAATGATATTGAAAATAGGAGCCTGTTCAACCTCATCATTTGCTGTTACCTCTGGAGTTCCTCAAGGAAGTCACCTTGGACAGTTATTAATTTTATTGTATCTCAACGATCTAAATTTTTCGATCAAGTGTATGAAACTATCGTTTACCGACTGTCATATTTCATATTTCAAAATGGTTTTAAATGGTACTAAATGCTCCGTCATCTCTTTTAGTAATAAAAAGTCTGTACTCAAGTCCGACTATAATATTTCACAAACTGTTCTCGAGCGCGCATCGTTTGTTAAGGACCTGGGTGTTTTTCTGGAATCAAAGTTAAATTTTAAAGAGCACATAGAGCTTACTATGTTCTAAACCTCTAACCTCATTATTCGCGTTACTAAAACAATTCCTGACGTTCACTCAACTGGAATATGCTGCGGTTATCTGGTCACCTTATCACTATTACCTTATTGCGTTATATTCCAACGCATTGAAGCGATTCAACGCAAATTTATCAGATTAGCACTCCGACGTCTTCCATGGAGATATTCTTTAAACTTACCGAGTTACCATGACCGCTGCAAACTGATTGGTCTCGATTTATTATTTGTCCATCGAGATGTTTGTAAGGCTAGTTTTGTGGCAGACCATTACTTCAGTCGCAGATCGATTGCTCCGAGTAATTGCAATTGTTACAATTTGTCACTCGATGTCGTAATCTTCGATCCTATTTTTTTCGGATTCCCTATGTTGGAACTAATTATGGATATAACGAGCACATTGCTAGCATATGCCGTATATTTTAAAAAATGATTCCATTTTTTTCGACTTTCATTTATCACGTAATGTAATCAAGAAATCGTTTCTTATGTTACTGTCTCATTAGATTTAGTTACTATAGAAGCACTAGATTTAAGGAAATGCATCATTTACATAATTTTAATCTATTAATGCAAAAGATGAGGAGGTTTTATGCCTGCTGGAGAACAAGTTTGACAGATACTAATTCCAGTGGGCTTTTCCCTGATCCAAATAAAAGAGCGAAAGATGAGGAGAAAAAGAAAGACATTCATAGTAAAATCAGACAACAGGAGAAGGCTCTATTATAATTGAAACTGGAAGTAAATTTTAAGGTAGACCAGATCATCCTGATGTGGTCTACCTTAAAATTTTTCTTACCAAGAAGGAAATGCTGGCCGAGCAAGATGTTGAAGCAAAAAAAAATGTCTTCGCTGAAATCTGTTTAACTTCTTTCAATATCACAATTGTAAGCATTTTTATTTTTTATTCATTAACTAAGGACATCGAAAAAGCTGTAGAATAAAAATCCAAATAATTTTTAATGGGATTTCTCGAAGTGACGTGTTGTATGCGGACTTATTTATTGCGTTCATATGACAAATTTATGCAGATTTTTAAATTATATTTAAGTGAATTTTCAACTTCTGCGGAAATTATAACCTGTATAAAAATAGTTGTCTAACGCTCTAACGTTTTAGTTTCGCGTTTTGATTTTGAAATTTTTCGTAACAACCCTGTATTCTGATGTTAGGTTCACGAGTTACAGTGATTTAAGTGACGCTAGTCTTGAACGTTTACAAAACAGCGGATTCGAAACAATTTCTTGTGTTGATTTATCATATTCACCGAATATGGCCCCCAACGACTAATACTTGTTCACAGGCTACAACAAATGTTTTAAATATGGAGATTCTACTCCTACGAGGAAATTATGTGAACATGAACTTAGGATGAATAATGTTCACATAATTTCCTCGTAGGAGTGGTGGTGAATAATTAGTTATGGTAATTTTGAATTTGCTGCTCAATTTTTTATTTATTTTTTTTTTTTTTGATTACTTCGTCCTGGGTTCCGATTTGTTTTCAAGCCTTTTTTGAAGGGAGTGTTTCGTTTGCTTCATATGAGCTTAGCGAAATGCTAGAAAAATTGAAAAACAATTGAATAACACATACAAAATTACCATAGCCAATTAGCAACTCATTTGCAACAAACTATTCACTAGGTTTTGATCCGTTTTCAAGTTTATTTGGGAGGGGTGCCTCGTCAACTTCATATGAACTTGCGAAGTACTTGAAAAAATTAAAAAAAAAGTGTAGACATTTTTTAATAAACACCCCCTTGTAGTTAATAAATATCACGTGCAAACATTATTGTTTAATCGAATTTATTGTTCAAGTCAACCAAAAGTTTAATTTGAAAACTGTGCTGAGATATGTGAAAAGTCTCCGGGGGCAAGATCAAGTGAATATGGTGGGTTCGTCAGAAATTCGAAACTCAATTCGGTAACACGGTGGGTTGTCTTGGGAAAAGCGCACTTTTTTTTCTTCATTTGAAGTCGTTTCTCACCGATGTCTCTTGAAACGCATCAATGAGCCAATGTAACGTACGCTATTGATTGTCTTACCTTTTTCAAGGTAGTCGATGGATAAAATTGCACTCGGTTGTCGATCGCATTGACTCCGGAGTGCAGCAATGTATCCAGATTCCGTCCATTGTCACATATGAACGGAAAAAAAAACGATTTATTTTGTCGAAACAGCTTCAAACCATGCAGGGACTCAATGACACGTTCTCGTTTATGGTCTACCCTGAGCAAACGCGGCGCCCATTTTGACAACAACTTTTCATAGTCTATTGAAACGGCAGGTTCTGCAACAAGGGATGGTTCTGGCAAGTTTTCAAGTCTTAACGACATACACCAAACCGATCAAAGAAAAATTAATCATCTTGAATCAACTTAAAGCGAAAGGTAATGTCAATGTCGGATGTTAAAAGTCATTTAGAGAACTGTTTTACAAATCGAGTAAGCCTGAAAATTCGTGCTCTATCTTTGGGTTGTACAAGGTTTTATAACATGAAAAATTGCGTTTTGTTAAACGGCTTTAGGGTCACCTTTCAATATCCACTTTGAAGAGGAGAAGCAGGCGAACCTTGGCAAATAGTTTTAGTTTCAACACTTTTCAACAATTGATAACTTTCTTTTCCGTATATTGTTATCACTAATTTTCAGTGAGTGTCGAATTCTTCAGACTTAAAAGTGAATGTGGATTGGTGGCCTGTTGGTAATATTTTTTGGGAGAATACTTCTTATTTTTTTGAAAAACAATTCCTAAAGTATCTAGGATGTCCTGAAAAGGACAGTTTGGTTTGTTGGTGTTGCTGATCACAATTTTCAAGCACTATTGTCTGAATGTCTCTTATGCGAGGCGGACGGCGCACAAAACAAATCCACAAATGGTCTACTTTACTGATGTGTACAGTAATCTTCTCTACGGCCTTAAAGAGCCGCACAGAGTGCATGTCTGTTTGATATTCACTTAGTTTTAGAGAGCGGTAAGTTTAAATGCGAATACACACATTGGGAAGCTGAAATCCTATGGAATTCGTAAACCAAGGTTGTCGTCTCTGTTAAGGAAAGTTATGATAATCACCTCTATTCTGTACGTCGATCGATTCGAAATATTCCGATTAAATGTGCAATTTCCATTCTGCATTCCATTCGAGTTGTTCAATTTTCGAACATTACTCGATCGACTTGCGTATAGATTCAAAAATTAGCGTAACTAATTAGCAACTGATTGACAACAAATTGTCCACTAGGTTTTGATTTGTTTTTAAACTTATTTGGGAGCGGTACTTCGTTAACCTCATGTGAACTTTGCGAATTACTAAAAAAGAAAGAGCAACAAATTCAGAATTACCGTAACCAATTCTAAACTTATTAGCAACTATCCACTGAGTTTCGATTTGTTTTCAAGCTTATTTTGGAGGGGTGTCTCTCTAACGGCAAAAATTTTACGAAGAACTCAAAAAAAAATTTAAAAAATCAACTAATTAGCAACTTATTAACAACAAATTATTCACTAGGTTTTGGTTTGCTTTGCAACTTATTTGGGAGCAGTACTTCGTTATTTTCATGTGAACTTAGCGAATTACTAAAAAAACAACAAATTCAAAATTACCGTAACTAATTATCAACTTATTGGCAACAAACTATCCACTGGGTTTCCATTTGTTTTCAAGCTTATTTTGGAGGAATGTTTCTCTAACGGCATAGATTTACGAAGAACCCAAAAAAAAATTAACTAATTAGCAACTTATTAACAACAAATTATCCACTAGGTTTTTATTTGTTTTGAAACTTATTTGGGAGCGGTACTTCGTTAACTTCATGTGAACTCATCGAATTACTAAAAAACAGGGAGCAAAAATTCCAATTTACCGTAATTAATTATCAACTTATTAACAACAAACTATCCACTGGATTCACTTATTTTGGAGGGATGTTTCTTTAAAGACATATGAACTTGGTGAAGTACTCAAAAGAAATCTAAAAAAAATGTGCCCATAAATTCAAAATTACCGTAACTAATTAGCAACTAATAAGCAACAAACAATTTTCTGCACTTTCGATTTAAATGGTGATTTGAAATTAATGACGGGTGCAGTATAACTAAAAACTGGAACAGATCCGAACACAACTTTGGTTTGAAAAAATCTGATATGAATCTATTTAGCCTTAGACTATCTTGATCTGCAAGTTAGAGAAATTTATTAGCCAATTTAAAGAATTCGCTACTTATCACATGGTTACTTATGAAAGAGTACTCTAGAAATTGACATTTTTACCCTAAGTACCCTATCTCCGAAACCGGAAGTTGAATCTTAATAAAAATCAGGATATTCTGATGGTATCTAAAGACCTCTCAGTTGAATCTGAGATGGTTAAAAATCGTTGAGCTATTTTCGAAAAAAGCTACTGACATTTTAATTTTTTGGATCGTATTACCCTGTCATCCTAATGAAATTCGGAAACTTTGTGTAGGACTATAAGACATAACAGACATAACCCTACTGATGGGCATAGTGGTTTTCAAACTTTTTGCATTTTGGACTCCTTTGAAACTATAATAGTTGTCCGTGGACCTCCAGGTTTGACATCTATAAACACTCTTCTACGAAAATTGCATCAAAAGAAGACAACACACATATGTCTATTATGTGGAGGAAAAAAATTACTGGGATGTGTACGAGACACGACCGATCACGATGATATTAAAAATGCACAAATAACCTTCTCTACGGCATTATCGAATTATACTGAGTGCAAGTGGATACTGCCAAACGAGCAGTTGACTGTTCATCGAGCGGATGACAAAGCGAATAATTCACCCATCCGCTCTGCATGAAAGCAGTCGTTGACTGAGCAAAAAAATGTGACAGAGCAAACTTTTTCATGCCTGACGTAGATCCTCCCTACACCGATCGAAACAGAACTGCTACTGTATGAAATGCTGAACCAATGATCAAAACTGTCGGTTGTGTTAGAGGAATCAAGAGCATAGCATCATTATGGCATGCTGTGATTGGCTCGTGAAAACATAGGTCAATTAAAAGCGATTTTTCAATGGTGTTCTATTGAAATACTAAAACGACGTTGCAATACATGTTTAAGTTAAATATTTCCGAATAGATTGGTAGTTAAAATATTTAAATCCATCAATAAATGACTAAGCTATAAGCGTGCAAAATTACGACAGAAGAAGGAGGTTAGTTTTGTTTATTTTATTGACACCCGGCCCCGAAGGGAACAGTAAAGCATTTTTAATTTCGTTCAGTTTGCGACAACTGCATTCGGAGATTCGATGCACATATTCCTTTAGTTATTTTACTCATATATAATAGACCTCAGTATTTTAGTTGACAATTTTGGAAAGTTTATGAACATGACAGTAGAAGTTAGGAAAGGTCATTTCGTTGAGAGCCAAATTGCCGAAAGCCATTTCGTCGAACATCATTTTGCCGAAAGTGTCATTTCGCCGAATTTAACGTAAGCCAAAATAGCCTTGCTCCGAACAAACGTAGCGTTTACTCTATAATGGATAATCGATTACAATTTATCGATTGGTTTGAAAATTATTTTTGATTATTCAATAATCAAATAGTTCCAAAAATCGACATAAGATAATCGAACGATTAATCGAGAAATCGATTAATAGCTTTGATAATCGAATAAAATCGATTAGTTGCAAACATTGCAAAATGAGAATTTTTAGACGCAATTTTTTTTATCCTGTGCTGATACTTTCATGAACATGAACTTAGCGAAGCACCTATCGCCGATGATAACACAATGTGGTGGATAATTTGTTGTCAATTAGTTACGGTAATTTTGAATTTATTGCTCTTTTTTGAGTACTTTGTATGTTTATATGAAGTTAACAAAGCACTTTTTCTAAATAAATAAGCTTGAAATCAAATCGGAATCCAGTGCGAACTTAGCGAAGTACTGAAAAGACTAGAAA
This sequence comes from Malaya genurostris, assembly GCF_030247185.1. NCBI lineage: Eukaryota > Metazoa > Arthropoda > Insecta > Diptera > Culicidae > Malaya > Malaya genurostris. The sequence goes on from NC_080571.1 coordinate 45,983,770, forward strand.
AATAAATTGAGTACCGAATGTAAAAATACCGTAACTAATTAGCAACTAATAAGCAACAAATAATCCACTTTGATTTGTTTTCAAGTTTATAAGGAAGGGGTGCTTCGTGAACTTCATATGAATTTAGCGAAGTACTCAATAAATTTAAAACTATATGGAGCAACAAATTCAAAATTACTGTTACTAATTAGCAACTACTCGATTGGTTATCTCGACAAAAATTTGTTTGAAAAAACTGACTTTGGGACTTTTGAGATTTCCGAAATCGAAATTTCTTCTAAGAAAGTTTTTTTTTCCTTAAAAGTGCCCATCTTGCAATGAATGAACGGTTGGTAGCGATCATAATCACCCAACTTGGGGCAAAATTGCATCGAAATCAAAAGTGGTGTTTCTTGTAAATCGACTAGAAATTTAATAAAAATTCGATTCTTTTCAGTGTAGGACTCGATTTAGTAATTTTTCGGTATTTTTATTCGAAAATTTTCACTGATTCTGATGAAATCACATTTGACAAGTTTGTCCCTTTTCAAAAAACAATCTAGATACGGTTTAGGAAATCAAAGTGACTTTTTATGACCATATTCATTAAATTTAATTCGATTCCCAACCCCGCACATAGGGTCAGAACGATTTTCTGGTCCGAAAAGGTGAATGACCTAAGATGTTAAAGCCTCTATAATTGAAACAAAAAAAAAATAAATAAATAAATTTAAAAATTGCGTTATTTTGTTTTTAATTTTTAAAATCGATATTTTTCAGTGTAGGACTCGAAATTTTTCAATATTTTTCTTCGAATGTTTGACTGATTGTGTCCAAAACTTTGTTGTAGAGTTTGTCATTTTTTAATATTTTTTAACAATTTTTAAAAATCAGACGAGGTCAATTTCTGAAAAAAAGTATGCAAAGTGTTACAAACCCTACATGTCCGGAAATTTTCATTCCAGTTTAAGATGTCACTGTCAACTCCGAGTACAATTCGGTGCGAAATTCGTCAATTAGGAATATTTCAACAAAAATTGTTTTTGTGTACATTAAAAATTAAAATTTTTGAAAACGTTCGAAAATTTGAATTTTGAAAAATTTGTGAAGGTTAAACTATCGAGGAATTTCGCATCAATAGTGTTCTTTGGTTCAATTTTTGTGTTTCGTTGACTTTCAATCAAATCGAGACTAGAAATGGTCGGGCTTCGAGTATTTGTATCCGAAACCCGAACGGTACGAGTCGGACTTGGGTTCAGAAAAAAAAATGTTTGCCGGGTTTGGGTAACGATTCTTTTTTCAAACGAGTACGGGTCGGGTTCACGTTCAAAAATTTGGTCGGGTTTCGGGTATTCGAAGTCAGAGCCAGAGAAAAAGCGACACGCGACGCGATGCGAAACTTGACAGATCGCACGGAGTCACGCGGCAGAGCTCCGTCCATTCAAGTGAGTGAATAGTCGCTTCGCAACGCATCGAGTTCACTCTGACATACTTGTCATTTTTCTGGTGAACTTGAATGGACGGAGCTCTGCCGCGCGACTCCGTGCGATCTGTCAAATTTCGCATCGCTTCGCTTCGCGTCGCTTTCTCTCTGGCTTCACCCTTACCCGTATCCGACCCGAACCCGAGGTTAATTTATCTTCCAAACCCGAACCCGACCCGCACCCGATAGAAAAATAAAAATCTACCTGTATCCGAATCCGAAAAAAAATCCCGAAATCCAACCAAATTTTTTCATTTGAATCGACCCGTTGAAAATGAAATAAAAAATGGCACCCGAACCCGACAAACATATCTTTTTCTTCGGGTCGGATTTCGGGTACAAATACCGGAAACCCCACCATCTTTAGTCTACATGTCCAGAAAGTTTCATCTTAATCTAAGACAGTTCGGTCAACTCCGAATACGGGTCGGGTACGCGTTCAAAAATTTGGTCGGGTTTCGGATATTCGAATCAGAAAACCCGAAAATTTTCGGGTTCGATTCGGGTACGGGTAAATATTTTCATTTTTTCATCGGGTACCGGTCGGGTCCGGGTTTAGAAGAAAACTCATTCTCGGATTCGGGTTGATTACGGGTAATAGTATTTTTTTTGTCATTTGAGTACGGGTCGGGCTTAAGAAATTGCTTACCCGATGACCTGCATTTTTTTAATTCTGCTTACACACTGCTTAAGCTCTAAGATGCCAAGGGTATTTTCTAATTTTAATTAACGACTAACTTAAAACTAGGATAGTATCAGGTAACAGATAGGTAATGTCGTATTGGGGTCGCGATGGTAGATTCTTGAAAAACCAGCTTTCAGCTGAAGATCGCATGCTGGTCATCAACTGGAGCGGTTTTCCGATGATGGTGATGTTACGGAAGAAAATGAAAGAGACATAGAGAAGTAAATATTGTAGGAAACGGGGTATGGAAACGAAATGTCTAAAAACGTTAGATATCTAATTAGTTGACATTGAGATGGTGAAGAGACGGGAGAAGGGTCCGATCATCTGTAATCAAGACCTCGAAAACGATCATCATAAAATCAAACCTTCCTAACTCCAATAGCGTTTTCAAGAAGACATTTTCGAACGTTAATATTAGTTATTGACTATTCGTCTTAATGGTCTCGCGGCTTAATTTATGTGTATATTAACGACACATAGTCGAACAAAAAAGGCGGGGCTAGCGGTTTGATGAAAGTCGAGAAAAGCTCAACGGATGCCTGAGTTGTCTTATTGCCTCAAGATTGTCAGTAGAAAATGTTGCATTGTGGAATTTTTTCAAATTCCGAAATCAATTGCCGGGTCAATAATTTCAAACTTTAAATGTTGTCTAACAAATTTAAAGCATTGTTTACCAGCCGAAGTATTTAAAATTGATTACCCATTGCATCCATATGTTTGCCATTCCAGAAACACATTCCACGAAGAAACAATAATTGGTTTGTTTTGGTGTTCCTCGAACCACACACCGAGGCAATTTACCGGAGGCCATTTTCGTGTTTGTACGAAACAAAATTGCATACGTCGGTGCAAAATAATTGGATACAATTCAGAACAGGCTGGCCGAAAATATTTTTTTCGCCGCGGTAATACCCATAATTAAAACAAATGAACACCTCTGCAAAGCTATTCGTTTTTCCGCCACCTTCGGACAGTATCTGGTCATGTAGGTAGTCACCTTTGAATTACAAACATGTGCAACATCCGTGAACTAATCCGCTGTCTAATCGTTCTCACGGGCATCAGTACCCGGTGCATTCCCGCGTCAAACAATATCTCACCCAACAAATAACGGATCCCCCGGTGAAGCGTGACCTGCGTCCTTAGTCGCCGGATTCACGGTCGATGGTGTTCCGTCCGGAACTGTGTGTGTATTTTTCACTCGGTCGGAAACATGTCGTCGCTTTTAATCGGATTAGATCTCGCCTTGGCTGGTACTTGGCTTTCGGACACGGACACAAGACGTTTCGCGGAACGTCGGAATCGATTGCTGTCTTGTTGCTTTCGTCACGTGCCGCACGATTTGCGCGCTAGGAATAACTGATGATGGTATTCAAATTTTACTAAACCTTCGTCCCGACGCCACGCGCTTTGGAATGTGACGTTTCATCGGTCGGTCACGGGTGAGCGAAAGTCTAATTACTTACCGCATCTTATCACTGCCACAGTCTAGTTACGGTAGCGTGGTTGTTGCATAGTTGAGTAAAAAAAAGAAAGATTTTTTTTTGTTCAAATTCACCTCACATCCACTCACTTGTCTACTGATGATAACCTGGTCGGTCAGAGTTTGTTATCAACCGGCGAATTTTTTCACATTTTCTTTATTTTGATCGCACCTCACACACCCCGTTGGAGGTAATTCCCCAAGTCATACATTGAATTCGTAAATAAATCCGGCACGAATGCAGCTTTTTGATTGTGCACCATTTGATTAATAATCGCGGTTGCGTGGAAAATTTTGGGCCACCAGTTTAGAAAGTGACCAGACGTTATCAAATGAACCCCAAACCGTGATGATTAGGTCAAAGGTTAGTGGAAAGAATGTGACTTTTATTATTCGGTTGAGTACGAATGTCTTCGACCTAGTTGTCTCGCTACTCGTCTGGAGAAGTATAATAGTTCCAGTTCGTTTCGTAGCCCGTACAGTATTGCTTCTGTCTGTGCTGGAGCAGGACAGTTTAGACAGAAAGCAGAACGACGGTTTCGCATGCACTAGTCGGTAAGCCGAAGATAGTCCGATAATAAAGACTGTTCCAGAAAGTATGCACGCACTTTGATTTCGCTGTAAATAATTCACAAGTGTTAGATATTCAATTTGTTTTCGATATACTGATAATATTAGACTACAACAGAATAGTATTCTGAACATTTGCTACTTAGCCATTGTAGACTAGCTGGCGCACCTTCTTGCGAACGTTCCTCATTAGATTCCGTACAGACTTCTTGGCGACGAGTTTTGACACTTTTTTCCAATCTTTTTCGAACTGTTGAATGGTTTCGGCTGCCGAGACATGTTTCCTAAGTTGTGCCTTCGTTAATGCACAAAATTCCTCAATTGGTCGAAGTTGTGGACAATTTGATGGATTCATGTCTTTTGAGACGAAAGTGACATTTTTGGTAGTATACCATTCTACCGTTGATTTCGAGTAGTGGCAAGAAGCAAGATCTGACCAGAAGACAACAGGATCCTTGTGGCTTCGAATCATGGGTAGAAGTCGTTTTTGTAAACATTCCTTGATATATATTTCGCTGTTCATTGAAGCAGTGGTGATGAAGGGTCTTGCCGCAGCTACAAATTGCTTGCCAGATCCTAGCTTTCTTACCAAATTTTTCGACTCCAATCGATGTCTCGGACTGGTTTAACACTTACCCTTCTCGCACCATATACTTTTGTTGTCCCGGCAAGTTTTTGTAATCAAGTTTCACGTAGGTTTCGTCGTCCGTGATTATGCAGTTCAAATTTCCAGCAAGAATCGTACTGTACACCTTTTGAAGCTTCGGGCTTGTTCGATGCTTCTTGTTTCGGACTACGTTTTGGTTGTTTCTGCTTCTCATATCAGGTGTACAACTTTGTTTTCGCCGTTTTCCGATAAGTGGCTGTACCGGCTGAGGCGGGTCAAAATACATAGATGATAATTCCTTTAAAGTGAGTGTGTACAGTGCCTAACGAATTGTCATCGCCGTTTCAATGACAGTTGTTCTTGTTTTCGTATTATTAACGCTCGAAAATGTCTGTTTATGTGCCCAATTCTCGCCATTTGCGGGAAGTTTTACTTTTCGGTTACAATTCGAAAAAAATGCAGCTGAAGCGCATCGAATGCTCTCAAAAACTTACGGTGCTGCTGCTCTAAGTAAAAGAACGTGTCGGGATTGGTTTCAACGTTTTAAAAATGGTGATTTCGATGTCGAAGACAAACATGGTGGTGGAAGAGAAGAAACCTTCAAAGATGAACAACTAACAGCATTGCTTGATGAAGATTCGTGCCAAACCCAAGAAGAGCTTGCCGAATCGTTGGGAGATGAGTCAGCAAACCATTTCAAAACGTCTCAAGGCCCTGGGCATGATTCAGAAAGAAGGAAACTGGGTGCCGTACGAGTTGAAACCGAGGGACATCGAGCGCCGTCTATTTGTATGTGAGGAACTGCTTCAAAGACAAAGTCGTAAGGGGTTTTTACATCGAATCGTAACCGGTGATGAAAAGTGAGTTCGATACGATAATCCTAAACGCAGAAAATCATGGGGAAAGCCCGACCATGCTACTTCGTCGAAGACAAAACCGAATATTAACGGCGTCAAGGTTATGATTTGTATTTGGTGGGATCAGCTCGGTGTGATTTACTACGAGCTCTCAAAACCGGGTGAAACCATCACAGGAGATCGCTACCGAACGCAACTGATGCGCCTTAGTCGCGTGCTAAAAGAAAAGCGTCCACAATATCAAGAGCGGCATGTCAAAGTCATCCTCCAACACGACAATGCTAGGCCTCACGTGGCAAAAGTGGTTAAAAAGTACCTGGAAACGTTTAAATGGGAAGTCTTGCCTCGCCCGCCGTATTCCCCAGATGTCGCTCCTTCTGACTTCCACCTATTCCGTTCGGTGGCACGGCTTGGCAGATCAATATTTTCAATCCTTCGAAGAGTTGGAAAAATGGATTGCTTCATGGATAGCGTCAAAAGAGGACTCCTTTTTTCGAGCCGGGATCCGAAAATTGCCGGAAAGATGGGAGATAGTTGTCGCTAGCGACGGACAATACTTTGAATAGTACATCTGTAAGCACTTTTTCGCAATAGGCTTTTAATTTTGGAAAAAAACGGCGGAAGCAAAGTTGTACACCTGATAGATTCGAAAATTCAAACGTTCTTTAACACAAAGAACATTTGACTTCGAAGTGCCCACTTTTTTGGCCACATCCCGAACTGAAATTTCCTTCTTTTGCTCGAACGCCTTCAGTATACGTTTATCCAACCGACTTGTTTTCGATTTATCCTCAAAAGTGTTTACCTCATCGAACTTCCTGATTGCATTTCGCGCGGCTTTTTCACTCACTTCTTCCATTTTTGCTATCTTTCTCAGTGACAGTCCGCGTTCTGTGCACCATTTGTACCCAATTTTTCGACGTTGTTCTGCTGAAAGTCCACGCATTTCGAAACAAACTAATGAAAACGAATAAACAACTGCACAAGTGGTTAGAGAAATTAAAAATGGACAGATTCTGAACCATTGCGAAATGGCAGCGGTTTTTGCTTGCGTCCATACTTTCCGAGACAGTCTTTATCTCAACGGCGGAAAAAGTCGGATGGGCAATGCCAGAGATATAGTTCGATGGCATGACTACGATAAAAAAAAACTGACTCGCTTCTATTGCACTTTCGAACATCGATTGTGGTTCGAATTAGTTGATTGATTGTGTGAATACTGCAAGCTTTTGTTTCTAAACTCTCAGAATTTGAAACGGTTTACTTATATCAAAGTACGACCTATTCTAACACACAACGAAATAATATTAGATATTAGAAAATTGACGTGTTATGTTGATGCAAGTGGATGACTAGTGGAAATTGTGATAGTGATGCGATCGTGATACTCCATTACAGGCTTCTGCAGCTGAACGTTATTGAAAAAAGTAGCCCATTTTCGGTGCAAAATTACCAAAAAGGTTCCTTTACTGGTGTCTGCTGAAATGACACAGTCAATACAATTATTCGAACACAGGCCTGCACACGGTGCGAGTTACATTATTAATGACGCTAGCTGAAAGAAATTTGACTTTGTTTAAATATTCGCGTCAACACCCGTTTATATTCAATAAGGCGAGCCCAAGGAAACCGTCAAAATACAATAGATTTTATTCATTGATTATTTTTCATTTATCTATTTATTTCATCTCGATTTTAATGTAGTTATGGTCGTTTATTAAATTATGATTACCGAATTCTATAAATCATGTCACCCGGTGCACGACCGGAACTTGGTCCGGGTATAAATAAATGATATTATAGAAAATATAGAAACTGTTAAAAATGTTTCTTCCGTTAATGATATAATTGACAAAAGAGTTAAAATTTTAGAAAAAAAGCCACTTCTCAAACAAATGTTCAAAAAGAGCGAAAGTATTGTTTTGCACGTACTTTCTATTTTATTTTTTGTATCTCCGTAACTTTGTAAATTTTGAATTTCTGTCGTCAGATGTTTTAGAAATTCATGAAACGTCAAGATGTGGTTTTATGTAAAAAAAATTTAAATATCGGCTTTGAGACTTTTCAGATTCCCGAAGTCGAAAATTTTTTTTAATGCCAAATGTACGCCGTAAAAGGTTAGGGTCGTTTTGTCGAAAGCCATTTCACTGAGAACCGTTTCGCCGAAAGACATTTCGGCAAATGTGCCATTTCGCAGAATGAGCCATTTCCCCGAATGACATTTCGTCGAATGAGCCATTTGTTGGCAAATCAGAAAAATATAGAAACTGTTGATGATGTTTATTTCGTTAATGATATAATTGGCAAAAAAGCAAAAGAAAAAAAACTCACATCTCAGACTAATTTTCAAAAAGGGCAAAAGTATTTTTTGCACCTAATTTCTTCTATTCTTTGTAACTCCGACGCTGTTTGTTGTTTAAAAACGGTATCATGGAAGATGATGTAAATAATCACCGAAAAATAAAAATCATAAAAACGTCTGAAATCTAAAATTTTGATAATCGTCAGCGTCGATGATCATAGAAATTTTTCGAGACTTCGAAAAAAATAAAAAAGAAGAATTATACAAAAAACTAATATTCCAAATTTTCAATGTCTTGAATTTTAAATATCAATAATAAAATTTTTTATTCGTTTCTTATGTAAATTTTTAAAATTATGTAGTTCTTTTTTCGATTTTTTCTCCGATTTCAAATCTCTTAACAATACGGAACTCGTCGAAACTCGTGTTATATTAAAAAAGTGTTTTTTTTTAAATCAAATTTAACTGGGAATCAGAATATATTATATTATATTATATATTATGTTAGATATTGATATCGAAACTGATTTTTTATGCAAGATGTCTTAAAAAAGCATGCAAAGTCGTGATTTGATATTATCAAAATTTTAAATATATTTGACGCTTATTATCTCTATATCATTATCTTAATTTCTACTGTCGCTGCTTGATTACGATGTGACTAAATAATATTCGGACAAGTCCGATGACTATTTGCAAATAATAATGAACTTTATCGATTTATGTTTATGTTAGTACTCTCTTTGTTTACTTTACTTCAACAGGAAATAGGAGAATAAAAGAGAAAAAAACAAAAGAGTCACCTGTCTTTGACTTAGTATACTTCTGCTTGGTCCTAGAATTATTGAGTATCTCATTTGACAGTCACTTTCACAGTACAGATTACAGTTGACTATGATTTCAGTCTGTCTGTTCCCAACCCATGAAAAACTTCGAAAAATTTCAAAATATTCTAAAGCTAACTAAACTAAAGTCCAAAAACCATGTCTTTTTTATGCGGGGAGTTGCATAAAATAAACAGATAAAAAAACCGCATTGAAAATGTTTCCGAGCAAACCCAAATCAAGAAAAAAAATTGTCTGTTGTTTCAAAAATTCATGAAACGTCACGATGTGGAGTTATTTAAAAATATCGACTTGGAAACTTCGAAAAATTTACATATTTTTGAAATAAAAAAAATTCTGATGCCAAATGTACTTCGAAAGTCCCAGAGATTCATGCGTTCATAAAACAAAACAAGAATATCGCATAACTTAAAGAATTCGCATTGAAAAATCCTATCTCATGCCTCCCGGTGAACCTATTATGACATTTGGTCAATAGAACGGCGTCGGTTGGGTACTATCGCTTTATGCGTTAGTAGCAGAATGAGAGGATGAGAATTTGTTTGTATGCTATCACTCATTTGAAACTCAAAAAATATTAAAAATCATTCAAATAGGAAAAGTATTTCGGATTAACGTCCTGTTGGTGAAGTGTATTTAAACCACTTGTTTTGGTGAAAACTGTCTGTAACATTGCTTGCATTATTCATAGATTAATCATTTTTCATCTCATCCTTAAATAATTCGACGCATAAAATAAAATACGTTTTATGAGTATTGGTAGGATCGAAAAATGTTAATTGTTCATATAAAACTGAAGAATATAACCTAAATACGTGTCGATTGCTTGCTTTTTGCAAGCGATCGAAAGTATTCATGTAATGTTTGAATCCATCTGATGCAAACATTGCACTGAGGCGGGGCTGGTCGATGGAACGGTAACCTTGGAACATGATTTTCTCTGTATACGAAATGGGTCATCGGAAACGTCTATGTTGTTGAACTTTTTCATATGTGAAATCTCTGAAAAATGTCGAAAAATTATTAGCTTATTTGGTAGGGGTGCTTCGTTAATCTAGTGCAGTATTCAAAAATTAGAAAAAATCTGAGCAACAAGTTTGAAACTAAGCAAAGTTTTGGCATTGCATTCCTTTTGTGGAATTTGGCCTTTCTGTTTCAACAGACTTCGCAGCCGATTCATAGCGTACAGAATCATTGCATGGCTGGTACTACGATGTTACTGACACTAAGAATCCTTCCCGGTCGAGGCACATCTCAACAGAATCCCAAAGACGTAGTACTGAATATCATTTAAATTTTAGTTCCAGAATGCTAGTTAATTTTCTATTTTGTAGGTATACAAAATGTATTAAAAAATAAGTTCATGATATCGACTCCCTGCAAACTTTGTTTGTCTTTGTCACAAATCCAATGCTTTCAATAAGCTACAATTATAGACAATACTCGGCCGACAGCTATAAACGAAAAAACAAAAACACCGAAGCCTGACAGACGATTGTGCAATTATTTCGAATATGGAACCCGAAGTAAAGCTACATATTTTTGGCGACTTCAATCAACGTAATGCGGACTTCATTTCTGACATTGAAAATGAATCAATCTTACTCCCAGTCGTTGGAGAAAACGAAACATTGCACTACTTTTTCGACAAAATTTCTAATTTTGGCCTACATCAAGTAAACTCCGTAAAAAATCAACAAAATGCATATTTAGACCTTCTTTTCACAAATTGCACAGAAGACTTTTGTGTGAATGCATCAAACCTGCCATTATGGAAAAATGAAGCATTTCACACCGCAATTGAATATTCATTATTTACACACAATGCATCCCTTCCCTACGACTTGGAATATGAGGAAGTGCCGGAATACAATAAAATTGACTTTGAAGAAGTCAAGTGTAGACTAAGTATAATAAATTGGCGGAACATACTGAGTACAGAAGGAAATGTCGACGTCGAAGTAAACAAATTCTATCACATTATAAACAAAATATTATCCGAAACTTTGCCCATGAAAAGAAGAAGAAAAAATCATAACAGCAAGTTACCTGTATGGTTCAATTCACAACTAAAACATTTGAAAAATAGGAAACAAAAAGCACACAAAACTTACAAACAAGAAAAAAGTGACGCTCATCTTCAAAATTACTTAAATCTATGCAATCAACTCAAAATAGCCATTAACACAGCACACGAAGAATACAACCACAAAATTGAAAACGAAATAAAGACTTGCCCTAAGAACTTTTTTAACTACACAAAAACTAAACTAAAAAGCAACAATTTTCCATCTCAAATGCACCTCGACGAACATGTAGGGAAAAATAGTACAGAAATCTGCAATCAATTTGCAAATTTTTTCCAAGAAGTATATACATCTTATTCAGAAACTGACCGTGACCGTGAATACTTCTCTTTCATACCTGCATTTTCTAGCTCCATCTCTGTAAACTATCTATCAGAACATGACATTTCGACAGCACTGAAAAACTTAGACGCCTCAAAAGGGCCTGGACCTGACAGTATACCACCAATATTTTTAAAAAATCTTGCTGAAGAACTTACACTACCACTACAACTACTTTTTAACTTATCGCTTAATAAATGTACCTTTCCCAAAGCATGGAAATCTTCCTTTCTTGTACCAATATTTAAATCTGGTGCAAAATCTAACATTCGGAACTACCGTGGATTAGCCATTATCTCATGCATTCCAAAATTATTTGAAAAAATTGTAAACGAAAAACTTTTTCATCAACTTAAAAATGTAATAACAAACAAACAACACGGCTTTTTTAAAGGCCGCTCAACTACAACAAATCTCTTAGAATTTATGACATTCACACTGAATGCAATGGACGCCGGCAACTACGTAGAAACTCTTTACACTGACTTTAGCAAAGCCTTCGACCGTATTGACATACCTTTACTTCTACACAAACTACAAAAATATGGCATAAAACATACTCTTCTTGAATGGCTCAAATCATACTTAACGAATCGTGTACAGGTAGTCCGCTTCCAAAACATTCTGTCTGAACCAATTAATGTAACATCTGGCGTACCTCAGGGTTCTCACTTAGGGCCTCTCCTTTTCATTTTACATATAAACGACATTTCCTTCATACTCAAAAATTTGAAAGTGCTTATATATGCAGACGACATGAAACTCTTCATGGAAATAAAAAATATCAACGACGCTGTAATATTCAAGAACGAAATCAATCTATTCTACATTTGGTGCTGCAAAAGTCTACTCCAACTTAATGTAAAAAAATGTAACTCAATAACTTTCAGTAGGAAAAATGAAACTATACCCACAAACATACATCTAGGAAATCAACTTGTAGAAAAATGTAAAATTGTAAGAGATTTAGGCGTAATCTTAGACTCCAAGCTCACTTTTGTGGAACACTACAATACCATAATCAATAAAGCAAATAGCATGCTGGGCTTTATTAAACGCTTCAGTCATAACTTTCAGGACCCATACACAATAAAATTATTATACACTACATATGTCAGACCTATTTTGGAATATTGCGGCCTAGTATGGAATCCATATAATATTATTCACGAAGAACGCATCGAATCTATTCAAAAACAATTTCTTTTATATGCACTTCGTAAATTAAACTGGACAGCATTTCCTCTACCATCATATGAAGCACGCTGCATGCTCATCAATATACAAACACTTAAAGAACGCCGCGGCCTTGCAATGCTTTATTTTATCAGCGACATTATTTCTCAACGCATTCAATCACCTTCTTTATTATCGCAACTAAATTTTTATACACCTAGCCGTCAATTACGAACCAGGAAATTATTTTTAGAAAGAAACACTAGAACAAATTATGCAAAATACAGTCCAGTCAATCGAATAATGCGCCATTACAATCAATACTGCGAACATCTTGACCTTACTATGTCAAAAAATCAAATCAAATCTCAGCTTTGTCGTAGAAATAATGCGTAGTATGTAAGTGAACATTGTAAACAATTTATATGTAGTCTACATTTGCTTGACGAAATAAATAAATAAATAAATAAATAAATAAATAAATAAATAAATAGAATTTAGTTCACTATCATGTAACTGCAATCAGTTCATCTATCTAGTCTAGCTTTGTTGTTGTTTTTCCCTCTGTAAGCTGAGGGATGGCACTTCGAAAAAAAAAATAAAAGTATGTTTCAAATGCAGCTCCGCAACCGAACGAAGTCTGAAGCCCGGCGCAAGCAACAAGACTCTACCACCCTCCCCCAGGTCACGCCAAATTAGTCACGAACGCGAGAGCGTGTAATATCGAACCGAGAAATAAAAGCGCCGTTGCATGTTTTACGAGGCATGCAGCCTGTTTGGGGGGATAAATTGGTAAATGCTTTGTCGCAATTGCGAGCGTGGTCTACTTACCGAACGATTATGGGTCTTCAGTGGATGGCGGTGCGAAATTATCGGGGTCAGGCAGCCAGCCAGCCAGCCGCGCGAGGTTGTCTTGCTCAAAACATAGAAAACACGGGGGACGCCCCCGATTTTTCGATTTTGGATGAAATATCTCAAATCGGTAAATAGTAAGGTCACGTGATGGTCGAAAAAGGAAAAGCCTGAAAACACGTGATCGAGCACGATTCCAGTCAGCAGAAGTGCTGACACTGACCAGGTAAAGGAAAACGTGCTGAAGCGGATTACAACGGTCGTCGTAATCCAATAAGGTTCAACCTTCCACGTTTGTTTTACGTACAAAAATAGACTGTGTGAATGAACTTACCATTCGTCACCTGTCACCGATCACACTTTTATAAATTGGAAAAATGTTCCCAACTGGTGAATGACCAACTGATAATCGAAAATCATATTACGTTAAGTAATTTTTTTTTATTACGTTCCCCAGCAATCCAACGAAATTGATTTCTGTACATTCGTCACATTCCAAGCACGTGCTTTCCAGCGGATATCGATGGTAATTAAATATTCACGAAGCCAAAGTGCACGGGTAACGGTGGTGTGGTTTTTGTTTTTTTTATTTATTCCAACCGAAGATCACATGTCATCGTACCAATATCGGTTCGCCCGCTGCTGTGAAAGTCTCATCCACCAAAAAAAAAGTGATAGGAAATATTCATTTCCCAAAACAGCGCCATGCTGATTCCACCAAATTTCCCACTCATCAAATGATGGTGTCGAATCCGTGCCACCAAGCGTTTTCCCCTAAACTGTTACGTCAAGGTCGCCACTGATATGCACAGGATATGAGGGTGTTTTGAATCAAACTGGGATTTCCGATCTGTTTGTGGTAAATTTTCCATTATTTCATTTGCAGGTCAAACCGAATTGAATCGTTCGACATTTGGCGTTTGGTTTTTTGTTGGCCAGAACGAACTTGCCGAAAATAGTTGGTTTGACGTGAAACAATTGTTGGTTCAATGGTTGATCAGATTTCAATTCGCTGATTCGGATGTACAGATTAAATTTTGATTGCAGAACGGTTTAAGGTAAATTTTACTGAATATTCATGTTTTTTTCTCAGTTACTGTACCCTAGACGAACCAGATTATTGTTTTTAAAATGTCCGACGTTTCGGCTGATAAAGGTAATCTTCTGCAAGATTCAAATATCATGAATATCCACTAAAATACAACTTCCGATCGATATAATTGCTTAACAGAGTTTCAACTTAATAGTACTCCTTTCGCAGGTTTTTTTTTATTATGATAGATTTCTTTATTAGTTTACGTTTCGTCTTTGACTCATCAGTGCGTAGCAGTTTATGTTGAGCTGCTTGCACGACCTGACGGCTCAACAAAAACCGCTAGGCAGACGTAAAGTTAATGCAAAACACTTTTTGCATTGATGAGTCAAAGACGAAACGTAAACTAATGAAAATGGGAATGTGCACCTTGCATAAATTTGGGGGTAAAAAATGTTCTTCTCCTTTTCAATTTACCAGATTTCTTTAGTAATACACAGAAAGAATATCTTCTTAATTAGTGGTACACGGAACGCGTGAAATTAGCTCTGCGCCTAATTCGTTTTACTGTTTTTGACTTAGTTGATTTTACAAAATTTCCAAAATACTATCAAATTAGTTAAAATTTAGAATTTACTTTGCTGAAAAAAACTCTTATTTTTAGAGAATGTGTTTAGTTGGCAAATCGACGTGAACATTTCAAAAGGGCCTTAAAACGAAGTGTGCCTTAGCTAAGAAATGAGAGCACGTTGAATTGGCGAATTCAACTAAAAAAAGCTATTTCAACAAATATTTTATTATTATTAAGGGAATGAGAATTAAAAAATCTTAATTAGCAAAAGAAAGATTTTTTTAGTTGTCTCAAAAAATAACTTACTAAAATCAGAAAATCAACTAATTTTTTCGTCAAAATGCTGATTTCGGTCTTTCCGTGTATGATAATGCATTTCTATTGTCTTTCAAACAGCCCCATTAAAATACTTTGACACGAATTTGGCCTACTGTTTGACGCAAATTCATTCCGATTGATTCTGGTAGATCACAAAAGCTTGCACCAGTGCTTACGTCACAACTTTGAAAACATTCGCGAAACCAAAAATTCTCAGCAATAAAACTTTGGAACTTAAACGTTGGTCATTTTCTGAAAAAATAATGTATGGATAGAAAAAAAATGCGACTTGTCGGTTACGTCTTTTATTCGCTCATAAATCCAGAAGTGATCCGCAACCTAATATTAGCCTCGAACAGGACAAAATATTTTTTAAACCAGTTCATTCACATCCGAGAAAATTGAGCGGAGTGAAAAAGGTGCGTTTTGTCAGTTACGTCATTTATACTATTTTCTTTCCAGAGCTGGAGTGACAGTCATTTGAGTAACTTTCAAAAGAATTAAAGCTTGTTGAAATCGGTTTAGCCTTCTCCGATTAAATTAAGCGATAAGAAAAAAATTGTGTTCTGTCGGTTACGTCACTTCTGCCATTACATCTTCGGAACCAAAAGTGACAGGGGTCGGCAGTTTACATGAAATTCGACTTTCTGGGAAATTAGAGATTTCTGAAATCGAAAATTTTATTTGCTGAAAAATGGTTTAGAATTTTCAGAAACGTGGGGATTTAGTGTTATTTCGAAGTTTATTTATTTTTAGAAAAAAAATCGATTCTGGAACTTGAAAAAAAATAGAGATTTACAATACAGAATATTTTTTTCATGTCAATCTTAGAATTGCATGTTTTTTTTTCGAGATAACACCAGATTTCATGCAATTCTAACACATTTGGCATAAAAAAATTTTTCGACTTCAGAAATCTCAAAGTTCTCGAAAGTAGATTTTTTCCAAAAAAAAATTGTTTTCGAGATGACCAAAACCAAAAGACCAAATATAAAAAAACCAAAAGACCAAATATAAAAAAAAATAAAAAAAAAACAAATATAAATACAGAAAGGTTGAAATATTCAACATTCATACCAATTTAAAGCGTTGCCTTCGAGAAACAGAATGGAATGTCAGATGAATGAACGTCGCCGGTACAAGGACTCGAACATGCTGTGACCTTTGTCTCGTCGTGAGGATGCTTTGCCAACAAAGCTGACAAATATGGCAATATATTCCAGAAGGTAACCCAACTAAGTAGCGCGAAACACGTACATGATACTTTGCACGCCCCGGTTGAAGTTTTCACTGTATCACTGCCTGTTGTTTGTGCACTCAAATAACAGATGCGAAATTATCGTATTCAGCAGCAGAAGATGTGAAAATTGTGCAAAGAGATAAAAATGTCAATGTCGATTTTTTCTAGTACGTGGAAAAACAACTTGAGAAGTGATAGAACGGAAAATTTCCAGATCTTCATCATAGAATGATTTTAATAATTTTCCGTCTTATTGAAGAATAATACAAATACTAGCGATCCCAAGTGACTTTCTTGGCATTCCGAGCGTAGTTTTTGAGTGTACAATATCATCAGCTATGACGTAAGCGGATCGTCCTGAGAGATTTCATTGCAGCTATCTAGCAAACCATGCAAATATGAACTGGAGAAGTAAAATTACCGGAAAAAATCGTTTCTTTAATTTTCATTTGAATTTTTTTTTATTTCAAACTTGTTACTCCTAAACTAAAAATCATGGAGGTACTCAATCGATTTAAAACGAAAAATTAAATCCATTCAATTCCACTATATTTAAAAAATCTTCCCTTTTTCGCCACTAATGTCACGAGATATTAACAGCCATTTTTTTGATGTTTGAATAAAGGTACTGCCAAAACCTTTTGACGACATTGGAAAAACATTTGTTTTTGATGAAAAACAGTCATTTAAACACTGGACATTAAATGCAAAGAATTAACTTGTAGTAATTTTTGGATAAGTTTTCTTAATAACCATGAAGAGCCGTTTGCATTCATCTGTTCACAATTTTGACTCTGGGAAATTTTCAATAAATCGACAATGTTTTAGGTGCTGTGAAAAGTTGTATTTTTGTTTTTATTTAAAAAAAGAGGCTTGAAATACATTCTTAAAAAAATGAATTCATGATTTGATTTTCATGTTTTGATATGTTCTAGCTGGTGAAAGAAGAAGTTTCCTCCACTTCAAGTCAAGATTAAAAAATAATGGATAAATAAATTATAATCTTTTAAAAGTGAACTTTTGAAAATTGTTGAAATTTTTTTCATATATTTTTGAAAAATACTTTTTCTTTTTTTTTGAAAATTTCTTTTATTGTCAGCTACAACATATAATAAAATAAAAACCAAAATACATTAAGAATTCTTAGGGTTTGACAGATAAATTAAAAATACTGTTTTTTACTGTCGATACAGTTCCAATAGTTGTGATGATGTGATGTGAAGTGAAGCCACCATCAGTTCAAGGACTTGCCAGTGGATGCGGGTAGACTTACAGTAGCCCCGATATGACTCATCCACTCACCTTCTTACTATAGCTGTTACCGAAAAGCGAACAAAAAGGGTTGGGCGGATACGTAAGTAGAGTCACTTACTCGTATTCCGCGGGAATAAAAGATGCTCTTCCAACCATAATATCCAGTGCATGGATGAAGCATATCGCTATACATGCTTGAACCCGCCTGATGGTTTGTTTGAGAAGGGCGCGTCAGACTCATTTCAAACCTTCAGAAGGAAACAAGTTTCCTTCAAGTGACTTAGGCTGGCTATCCACAATCCCTCGTCCAGTCATCAATTCGTCCGATGCCCTGATGCTCCCTCCCCTTTACGCCTCCGTGCAAAATGTTTTATATTGATGAATACAATGAAACATAGTGTAATGAAATTAATATAACATAAAATGATATAATAGATTACAAAACAATATAATATAACATAATATAATATAATATATTTTAATTTAATATAATATAATACAATGATATAAAATAACAGTTAATGTAGTGTCAGTTATGCTCTTATCTTCGCAATACTGCAGGAAGTAGAATATTTCTCTTCTAATAATAATAATAATATCCACATCTATAAAAATAATATATGTTATTATTATTGATGACAAATTAATAATAATAACAATAAATATAATAATGAAAATAACAATAAAAAACAATATAATATAGTACAATGAATTATATAATAAATAATAGAATAAATAAAATGATATGTTGCGATATGCTATGATATTATATTACTTGAATTTATATGTCATTTCTCATCCTCTCATTCTGCCATCAACGCATTCCATCGACCATCTGTCACCACAGACACACGTGTAGGCATAAAGCTCAGCTTGTGACGACCTTGATATTTAGTTGAAAGTTACTTTAAAAATGATAACTTATAAAGAAAACAAATTTATATTTTGCGCAGAGGTACGTAGTACTACTAATAATAAACCCTATAATATAATATAATATAATACAACATAATGCAATACAATATAACACAATACAATAGAATACAATATAATATAATATTATATAATATAATAAAATATAATACAATATAATATGATATAATGCAATGAAGTATAATACCATACAACATAGTATATAATAACATAAAATAGTGTAAGACGATAATATATGAAATAATATGCTATGATACAATATAACAGGTAATATCGCAGTGTAAGTTACGCTCTTCTAATAAAAATAATAATAATAATACATGATGTAATAAACAACACAATTATATGTTGTAATATACTATGATAAACACTGCACTTTGGGATGGGCTTCAACCTACAAGCCATTTCGCACCCTCTCATTCTGCTACTAACGCAGAAGGCGATAGCACCCAGTCGACGCCGTTCTATTGACCAAATGTCATCATAGACGCTCGGGGAGGCATGAGATAGGGACTTGTGAGGACTTAGTTATCTCACCATTTGACGACCATGTCGATACAGTTCCAATAGTTCGCCATAAACGTTTCCTCAGACACCAAACCAATCGAATTAACCGTTTTTAGGGATATATGCTTTTGAAAACTTCAAAGGAATTTTCGCTTAGGCCCTTTTTAAATGTTAGGTTACAGTCACAAATTATCCAAATTGTCGTTTTCGGTAATGAAGTGTGCGTGTGCATCACTCACGCCTAATAAAAAAATACAAAAATTGTATTTGAAAAAAAAACGTGAAATCCGTTGAAATTACTCAGTTGTCAATAATTTACTCTTTCCCAATAATTCCCAATTCCCACTTTTCAATCCATTAATCGAAAAAATGCGGAAAAAAATCTGAGTTTTTTTAATTAGTTACACATATCTCGAGAACGACAATTTTTGTGCAAAAATGACTATATGTAAAATTTATTGCTTTTGATCTGTAGAATCATATTTTCGTGATCAATTTGCTAGTTTTCACCAGGAACTCGAAGTTTTGAAAATACCAAAAAGTTAACCTAGTTTTGAATTTTTCTTTTTTTTATGAAGACATGGCTTTCAATAGAAATTATAGAATAAAAATTTAACATTATTCAATTTTTTTTTTTAAATCTTTGATTTTTGAAATGCTATCAGTGTACAGTATGTTTATAATACCTGAATGATTTCCTACAGCGTTTTTTCTGAGCCATTGTTTCTGTGCAGTTCACAATATACATGTGAAAATCTTTCTGCCCTTCTCATAAATCTGTCTTTAATCGGATTAGTCGCTCCATCTCTGCGAGACGAATAGTTTGCCATACTCTAAATATGTTTCATGTTCCAAGGCCTTTGGTATCAAATTTGTTTTTCCGATTTTGGAAATCTCGAAAGTCCAAGAAAGTCGATTTAAAAATAAAAAAAAATCGAGATGACGCTAAATTTTTTTTTTGATTCGATATTTTAGAAATGTTACTTTGCAATTTTTCATAACGTACAGGCGAATTCAACTTTATTTTAATTTTACGTTGATATCCAACGATAAGTAGATTGGAAACGATGGATGAATGAAACAGTGGAAATGAAACTTGCGAACAAATATCACATTGATGTGGTACTCAAAGCTGATAACCTCTTTCAATCCTTTTTTGTACTTTCAAAAAAAGGCAAAAAATCGCGGACATCGAAACCACCTTTCGATCGAAGCACTGGAGACTGCTACTGCTGTATATCGTTCGAATCAGCTCGACGAGATTGGAAAATGTCTGTATTGGTGCAGCTTTCCTTTGAAATTTTTCTCTTCGTTCAATTTTCTCGGAGATAACAGAGACGATTTTATCAAGCTTAGGCTCGTTTAAGTCTTTTAAGAAAACACAAAACCATAGAAACTTTTTGTTGTCGCCAAATGTCATCGGAAATTCATAAAACATCGAAATTTGGTGTTAAACCGACAAAAATTTGTTTGAAAAAAATCCGTATATTTCGTATACGTACCATTTCGTACAATAACATCGCATAGCTTAGAAAATTTGTCTTCAATAAAAAATATTTCTGGACATTGCACTAGATCTGGACGTTTCATGCATTTCTATGTCAAAACTAGAAAACCGAATAACTTTATAAATTCGTGTAATGACATTTGGCATCAAAAAAATTTTGATTTCGGAAATCTCAAAACTTTCTCAAGTCTCAAAGTCGATTTTAAAAAACGTTTTTTTTTAAGATTACACCAGATTTCAACATTTCATGCATTTCCAAAACATTTGGCATACAAAAATTTCGATTTGGGAATATTCAAAATTCCGTCGATTTTTTGAATAAAAAACTTTTTTTCTGAGATTAAATCAGAGCTGGAATTTTGGTGTATTTCTAACACATTAAGCATAAAAAAATAGTTTTGTGGCCTTTACGCGGATTTCCGAAGTTACGCGGTTTTTTACGTAGACTTCCGAAGTTACGCGTGTTTTGCGTGTTTTTTTTCCTCTCGGATTAGAACTCTGTTACCTGCCTAATGTTCTCTAAATTCTTCTTTTCCCTTTATTTCAATTTGCGATATATGTGACAATTTTACATCATACTTCATCGAAATTTCCTATCTAGAGGTGGACTAGCGTGAGAGAGACAATATCAAACTCTAACTCGTCATGAGATTCAGCTGAACTCCACTTTAGTTGAATTCATATAAAAATAATGTTATTCAATTGACTTATGGAAAAGCTCTGAACTCTTCATTGTAAGAGGCACTCCCCGAACACCAACCAAACGGTTCTCTAATGTAGAAGTACCTCCCCAAACGTTATTATTTGATTTTGTTTCGTAGCTGGAAGCTCCTGTTCTTCCTTTCTCCATTTCGCTCCATGTTTTGCCTGTGCTATCCCATATTGGTAACCTTCTTCTGTGTATTTTATTTTTGCAACTTTCCACCCTATGGCGTATTTCTTTCTTTAACGACATCGGCTCCAATTTGTTCCGTGTCACGCTGCCGTAGGTTCGCGTTGTGTCTGGCTTCCTTCTTGTTTCTTCCGACAAGGTCGGATTTGTTGTACGTGTCTGCAGTTGACCCTGACGGCTCTAGCCCTCCTTCACCTGTCGTCCCGCAGAATATTGGCACGGCAGGATGGGGCAACCATTGATCGATTCCGCTTCGATTACCGCAATAATAGGAACGAACACACCAACTCCACATCGGCGAGCCACCTTTACTGTCGTAGATCTACCATCTTTGCAAAGAGAACAAACAACAAACACAATGGTTCAAAAGGTCAACCGCCGCGGAACATGAACCCGCTCCCCGCCATCGGTTCGTCAAATATGGCAAGTTGTGTAGCCACTTTAAGGATTTGTTTTCCGCATTCGCTCGTGTCGTTTCACAGTCCGGTCACGACGTATTTGCAGTTGGAGCCTACAGCTGCCGGACATAACTGTATCTCTTCCAACTGACTATGACTGAATTTAGAATCAATAAAAGCCGGATAGGTCTTGAGTCCGATAGAATGGCCTTCGGTGGATATCGCGTTTTGACACGTAGATCATCTTCTAAAAGAAGAAGCAAATAAAAATAAACATCTCAAAGCTCACTAAACTGCGAATCATTTTTGCTCATCCTAAAGAGGTTGCGTACGTTTTATTTGAGCAGAATAAATAGTAAGATTTGGTAGCGATTTAATTTTGTTTGCCAATGGTGACCGCTTCCCGTCAGGTTTGTGATTGTGCCGACGGTTGGTGAATGCTGCGGTATGAATTCAATTGCAAAAAAACATAATATGTGCGGTCATGATTGTGGTGAGTCATGCCTTCGGAGAACTAACATATTCTGGTGGTCGGGCGGTGCCACCACCGAGTAGTGGTGCCATTTTTAGAAGGGTTCATGATCAACTTTCGAAACTTATTCCAGTTTGAGATGGGGTGCTTCAGATTAGATGTTTCGATTGTACATAATTGGATTGGTGCAGAAACGAAGACTGTGTTTCATGACAAGTGAAACTAATGAGCTCTAAAGGATCTAATTTGAACCTCACATTAGAACGAATGAGAATTGAAACTTTGAACATATTTAGTTCATTTGATGACAAGGGCGATATTTAAATACATAAAGTGAATACAAACTTGACTAATTTGAAGAGGGTCGCCTGCTAGATTACTATTTTTTTAAACATGTGGAGAATACCGAGGCAAATATACTCACGTTTCGGTAAATTTATTATTAGCAACGTATGTCACGCGTTTAGTGTCTTTCTTAAAGAGCAAAACATCACATCGAATCATCAATTTTTAAGATCCAATTCGCTTTCACATCTCATCCAACTCAGTTGATAAAACAAAACCGCTTACGTTCGGGACGGAAGAAACCAAATACAGTTTTGTGTAGTGAACAATAGAACGATCTCGAAATGAGCGAACCAAACAAAGAAAAGCTACCGCCGCTACGAAAGAATACAATTATTGTTGACTTCAGGCAGTGCAAAATTCGACCTTCGATACGAGAACTTGAAGGTTTGCTTAAAGAGCAAATGCATCTTGACATTTAATGTGTACATTTACTTCAATGCAATAAGACTAATAATGTTGTTCACATCCAGTTTTATAAAGAGTTGGATGCAATTCAATTCGCAAAAGACAATAACAATGTGCACTGTGTGGAGCACAAAAACATTAAGTACAACATTCCAGTATATATGGAAGATAGTGCTATAGAAGTGCGTGTGCATGATCTTCCCTCAAGCGTCATCGATCCTTATATTCGCAAAACTATGTCCCAGTACGGAGAGATTCTCTCTATTGGAAAAGAAAAGTGGAAGAACTTTTTCCCCGGTATTCTAAACGGCGTACGTTTGTTACGCATGCGCTTGAATAGGGCTAAGCCTTCTTATGTGACATTCGGTCAGGATACAAGAATCCCGTGCAAACCACTTGTTACCTATGACAATCAGATGGCCACATGTGAATATTGCCAAAAAGTTGTTCACTACGGTAAGTCCTGTGATAAACTGGACAAGGATGTCTCCAAAGGACAACGTTGCATCCTTCACACCAACCCCAAGCAACCCCAGTACACCTGTGACAGCCAACAACAACAATGAAGCATCCTCCTCAACGAAACCATAAGTATTATCCCCTATAGAACAAAGTACACCAGCTACAGTTAACAACTCACCCAACGCCTGTGAAATAAGTAACGATTGTTCCGCCAATAACAGTGATGCCGAACCAATGGACGGAAGCGTGAATAGCGAACCACTGCTCCCTCTTCCTTCGCTAGATAACAGCGAAAGCGCATGGCCTCCAAGGAAAAAAAATACAAGGTTCAGCAAAAAAAAAATATTTCAAAACGGCCGCGTTAAGCTTAAGTGCAAAAGAGCCGAATAAAAATAAATTTAAAAAAATTAAGATCCTTTTAAGTTAGAATTTTTAATGGAATATTTGTCGAATTGATTATTTAGAAAATTATCGGGGAAAATCACATCCCGCTCGGGGCACAAATGCTCACTTTTCAAGAAAGTAACAGAAAACGAATTTCACGCTAAATCATATTCAGCGTTGGCAGCACCCTCTCAGATTTTAATAAAATTTACTGTAAATCCTGAAAAAATGTTAAAAAGTTAGTCGAGTTTTTAAATAAAAAAAAATCAAAAATTCTAAAATTTTGAAAAATATCGATTTTAGAAAATTTACATAAAAACTCCATTTTTGATTTGAATGAAATTTTGTTCCAAGATAGGTAATTATGTTTCCTACTTACCGTCAAAAATTAAAGTTGGGCACTTTTAATGAAGTAAAATAGTTCCATTAAAATATGAAAGTTTCTTTAAAATCTGATATGATGCTGCCAACATTTGTTAGAGTTGGTCCGAAATTCGTCAGAAACAACATATTAAAGGGTAATTTTCTAAGAGGTATTAGATTAGATTTAAAAAAAATACGAGAAAACTGATGAAATCTTTATTGGAATCGATAGAATGATTTAATGTTTGAAGATGATTTCAAGTAAATGTTGGCTACGGCTCCGCTTTAGATGTCCCAGGCGCAAGATCCAATTTTGGCACACTCACTCCAACATATCGGCCGGTATTTCACGAATAAATGCTTCAATACTGGATTCCAGTGCATCAATCGTTGCATGTAGACATGAGCCTTAACATGGCCCCTCAAGAAATAGTCCAAAGGCGTTACATCACACGATCCAGGTGATCAATTGACGGGCCCAAAACGTGAGAAAAACTGTTCACCGAAGGTGGCTCTCAATTTGGTCATTGTTTCGCGTGCCGTGTGGTATGTGGCACCGTCTTGTTGAAACCACATGTCAAGTATGTCCAATTCTTCCATTTGGAGCAAAAAAATCGTCAATCAGCGCTCGCCATTCACAGTAACGTTCCCCCACCTTTGAAGAAGTACGGCCCGATGATGTCACCGCCCCCTAACCGAGCAAGATTTTTGATAGTAAAATTTAATAATTTGCCAGCGTTGTTCGTTCATAAGTCGATTCATGATTAGATTAGAGTCCAAACTGAACAAGTATGACAATTACACAAGACACGATTCACGTGTGATCTGTCAAAAACAGTGTTGTCGAAAAGATACCAACATAAAAAAATCACCCATTAGAATACTATTTGCTATTAACTGGTTGATTATTATTTGAGGAAGATGTTTTTCTTTTCACGAACGAATAATTATATAGTCCCGAAACCGCATAAAAAAATTTACCATAACTTTGCGGAGCTAAAGAGTCCCCGACACTTTTTACAAAACTTAAAATCGAAAAAGGTGGATGGGTAACGTCAGAGACATAACTGGATAACGTGAATACGAACAAAACTAACACGCTTCTTTCACACTTCCGAATATCGATGATTGCTTTGATTAGTTGATTTACATATAAGCGAAAATAAAAGTAATAATGCTTTATGGCAATAAGCCTGGTTCTAGAAATATCCTTTTATGTGCATCAAATCATTATCAAATTGGCGCTTGCGATCTGCATTCGATGTTTTTGTTAGCAAAAATACAATAAACACAGAACGCACTCTTCCACGATTTTTTAATATGCTAGTGATTTTATTTTAATGGAAGCCAATATTGCAATCAGATCATTGAGATTTATTTCATGGTTCTTGGAGAAACCTTCTAAAAAATAATCAAGCACTCTGTTTAAATATCAGTATCGCTGCCAATATTTTGCGATCCTCTATACATTCGTAGAGCGGTAGTGCTCAAACCTTTAAGCACCTCAACAAAGTCCCTATGCAAAAATTTGAACCGAATCGGGTATGGGAAAGTGGTAGTGCCCGGTGGTTCAAGTTTGAGAGTTTTTTATTTTGAAAAATCACCATAGACGGGACAATTCTAAGACATTTTCATCAAAAACTGTCTTGTGTTGCCAAATGTCTTAGAATTGTTTGAATCGTCGAGATCTAGTGTCATCTAGAAATTTTTCTTTTGGAAAAATATCGACTGGGATTTTGAGATTTTCGAAGTCGAATATTTTTTGATACCAAATGTTTTATGTTACCAAATGTTTTATGATATGAAACTTCGATTTTTTTTTTTAAATATCGACTCCTGGGGTGAAACATTTTGAGATGATACCGAATGAGGCAGTTTCCCAGGGTCTAGATTTTACAAAAAAAAAAAACATTTTTTTTTCAAAATAACACAAAATCTCGACGTTTCGTGTAACTCAGAGATATTTGGCACAAAAAAATGCGATTTAGGTTATTTGGCACAAAAAAAAAATGCGATTTCCTCAGAGAAAGAATCAGTAACGGCCCTGAAATGGGCCTTTTTTGACAAAAAACGTTAGTAGAAAAACGCTAAGTTAATCTAGTGTGTCAAGTGTAGAAACCAATTTCGCTTCAAATATATATTCTTTTAATTATTACTTGTATGATATTATATATCATAACTTACAATATAACTTTCAGTAAAAATATGAATTTGTGAGAAAATATCACCTTAATAATTTTTTTTTTCACATGGAACAGTATTATTCAAAGTCTTATCAATTGTAACAGTTATGAATTCAATTATGATTGTTGATAATAGTTGTGACCCAATGCACCACCCGGTGCCTTGGATCACATGTCACCAAATTTTCAGGTTCAATTTTTATGTAGACAATACAAAAGAATCTGTTTACAAAGAACTCACGATGAAATTAAGGAAGCATACTAAACTGCCAGAGTGTGGAATGTTTGAGTACCTTTCATTTACAGTTATAAAAAAGTGTCAAGTGAAAAACAGCCCCCTAGGCTGCCAACTCTCTCCAATCGGAGATAGTGATCAAAAACTCCGAAAAAAGGAGCTAGCTTCATTCTTGCTAGTTATCTAATCGGAAACACAACACGGTTTTATGCCAAAATGATCAACTACAACGAACTTATTGTCTTATACATCTTTTATAATTCGATTCCTACAAGCGCGTCTTCAAGTTGACGCTATCTATACGGATTTCTCCGCAGCCTTCGCCAAGATAAACCACCAAATTGCAGTTGCTAAACTCGAAAAACTTGGATTCAGTTGATCTTTACTCAACTGGCTTCAATCATATCTTATTGGTCGGGAAATGTTAGTGAAAATCGGTGAATGCACTACAATACCGTTTGCTGTAGGTTCTGGAGTCCCTTAAGGCAGTCACTTGGGACCATCTTTCTATTGAAATGCCACAAACTATCTTTCGCAGATGATTTTAAGCTATATCATCTAGTAAGATCGCCCGACGGCACTATATTTTCACAGTCACAGCTTGAATCATTCTGTTCCAATATCTTCGATTTTCATTTATCTCGAAACATGATTAAACGATTGTTTCATAGTCACCTTTCCGGTTTGGGATTTGTCTGGAACCATTAATATTTTATTTTCACTCAACCCCCATTCCGTCTCTCCATCATCTTCATTTGAAACTAACTAGATTCGCTCGCCTAAATTAACCTGGTCGTTATTTCCTCTTTTTTCTGTCTTCCACCATCCATTTCTATCTACATGCCGATTCTAACCTCGTCGTTTTTTTTCTGTCTTCCACCATCTTTTTAATAACTAATTAGACCTACATGCTGATTCCAACCCGTCGTTCGTTTTCGCTCGTTAAGCACCCCCTGCACCAACCCTTGTTTTCAATTTACCTAACCACTTTTCTCCTCTCTCTCTCATCTTCTAAGTAAGAGCACTATTACTGACCTGTTATGCTTGGTGTCATCAACTAGTTATAGTGTTATAAATTTAGTTTTAACTGATAGTTTTAATTGTAGTGTTAGGCCTAAATGTAATCTGTTGATACAAATGATGAGGAGGTTTTATGCCTGCTGGAGAGACAGATTGCCAAATTTCATCTCCACCGGGCTTTTCTCTGCTCCAAATAAATAAATATATTCAAGATTCAATGAATAGATTTTTGAATAATTCCTCAGTAATATTTATGCAAATATAAGTAATAGGAAAAAGGCATAACCACACTACTAGGTGGATTAAAACAGGTTTTTTTGGTTTTATGAAATAGTTCGTGAGATTTTGAAAATACTCAATCGGTAAGATTCTCTTTGTTTAAGCACATCCTAAATATCTTAGAGCTTGAGAATAAAGAACATGTCATTGATGTACAAATTAAAAAGAAGAGGTGCTAAGCGATAGCCCTGAGGTAAGCCTGCCAAATCACAACAGGAAGCAATATTTTCCTTATTAAGAGGGTTCACATGTGTAAAGTTTTCGAAAAATCGATTTTTTAGACATTTTTCACTTTTTTAGGATATAGCTTCATTGAATTCATGTATTGCAGAACAAATGTGAGTCTCCAATAAAAAGTTCTTTAAACGCGGTTTTTTCGAAAATGTATTTTTTCATTCAGGGGGCAGTATTGAAACAAATCTACTTCACGGATTGATTTGAAATTTTTACTGACTCATTTATAGAGTTAACTAAACTTGCTTAATCCACCTAATGGTGTAATGATGCCTTTCTCATATCAATCATACCAGCATATATAATACTGTGGTATTCTTCAAAATAATTTTCTTCCATTTTTGAAAAAATAACCGGAATCGGTTTATCTGACCGTCTACTGATGACTACCGATTGGAGTAGTTTTGGAACCAATTTAGAATTGGTACAATGGTATAACAATTTTTACACACTTTGCCCCATAATTCCGGATCCGGAAGTGGGATCAAGATGAAATTAAAAATTCCGTATGGGACCACATTACCTTTCATTTGAACCAAAGTTTGTGAAAATCGGTCAAACCATTGCTGAGAAAAGTGAATGAGATCCATTTGGGAAAATATGACAACTATTTTCGGTGCTAACCCATGGATGAATAAGTCCCGAGACTAAAGCAGAGATGGCGCTCGTAGTAAACCAGTAACCACGTCTTTCTAGAGTACTAACCTTTGCTTGAAACGGGTCAAAGTTTTAAGTCGATCCGACCAGAAACAGCTGAGTTATCGAGGTTGGAGTAAAGTCGTTTTGTAGTTTGTTTAAAAAATGGAAAACCCGAGTTTCGTGTTTTAATAAAACATTGTTTTTTAATGGGTAAAAACACCGTGCAAACGAAACAATGGATTGAACAATGTTATCCGGACTCTTGTCCATTAAAAGCAACGATTTGTCGGTGGTTCGCCTAGTTTAAACGTGGTCGTACCGACTCAAATGACGCGGAACGCTCGGGTAGACCTGTGGAAGCCGTTACACCGGAAAATGTGAGTGAAGTGACAAAAATTATAATGAAAGATCGTCAAGTGAAGCTCCGTGAGATTGCTGAGATGACACAGATATCATATGGAAGTGTATTTACTATCCTTCATGAAAAATTGAGCATGAAAAAGGTTTTTTCTAAGTGGGCGCCGCGATTGCTTTCGATGGAATAAAAACACCCTGCCACAAGTCGATGAAAACAATGGCGAAATTGAACGAATTGGGCTTTTATCTGCTTTCCCACCCCTCATACTCGCAAGATTTAGACCCCAGTGACTACTGGCTCTTTGCTGATCTTAGAAAAATGCTCCAGGGAAAAAGATTTGGCTCAAATGAGGAGGTCATCGCTGAAACTGAAGCTTATTTTGAAGTGAAAGATAATTTTTTTATAAACATGGTATTGAAAAATTGGAAAAACGTTGGAACCATTGTATCACCCTAAAAGGTGATAATGTTGATGAATAAAATAAAATTTTGCAAAAAAAATGTTGTTTCCATTGTTAGTCTCGGGACTTATTGATCCATGTGTTAGGATAGCCGAAATCAGTTTGTTTGTCCGTCTACTGATAATGACTATCGAATAGAGTAGTTTTGAGGTCAGTTTTGAATATTTTTTTACGTTTTTTGTTTCGACCTCTAAATAATGGTATAAAATTTTTAACGCACTTTACCCTATAATTTCGGTAGCGGAAGTCGAGTCCAAAACTTCTGAATAAAGTTTTGTATAGGATCATAAGATTATTCATTTCAATTTAGGTTTGTAAAAGCCGATCGCGCCATCTCTGAAAATAGTGAGAGAGTAATTTGAAATTTAATTTTTTACACTAATCACCCTATAATTCCGAATCCGGATATCGGATCCAGATGAAATTTAAAAGTTTTATGAAGAATCCTACGACCTAAGTTAATCTAAGTTTGTAAAAATCGGCCACGCCATCTCTGAGAAAAGTTAGTAAACATGAATTTTGTTTACGTTTCATCTTAGACTCATCAGTGCATAGCAGTTCAAATTGAACTGCTTAATGCAAAACTCGGCAGTTGAATTTGAACCGATAAGCAGACGTAAAGTTTCTGCTATTTGCAGAACACTTTTTGTTTGAAACGTAAGTGGCATGTCTAAGCTGACGTGCGGAACGAAAACGGATTTTTGATTCTAATTAGCCGATTCAGGTTTGGCATTTAGGGGTAAGCCTAATTTTGTGCTTAGGGTACATAACCGTTTTGAATTTTGTTACGTTTCGCCTTAGACTCATCAGTGCATGACAGTTCGAATTGGACTGCTTGATGCAAAATTCGGCAGTTCAATTTGAACTGCTTTACACTGATGAGTCAAAGACGAAACGTAAACAAAATTCAAAACGGTTATGTGGCCCAAGGACAAAATTAGGCTTACCCGTAAATTAGTAAATATTTTATTTCTTCGGAGCATTTTGCCCCGTAACTCCGGAACCACCAGTCAGAACTAAACTAGATTCAAGGATTTTGTATGGGACCATGGGAGCTATCATTTGAATTTAAGTTTGTGAAAATCGGTTCAGCCATCGCCGAGAAAAGGTAGTAACAAGACCAACTAGAATTATCGTCTTAATTGAGTCAAAATCAAGCGTCTCAGCTAAAAAAAAAAGATTTATTAGGTTCTTTTAAAATATAGAAACTTCTTACCATAAACACATTTCGTTGACTGTTTTCTGGCACCACTGCGCTGCTCGGCTAGGAAAAAAAACAAGAGAAGTGAAAAATCTCATTTCATTGCCGACATTGATTCGCAGTCCCGATTTAGCTTCAAAGTTATTCATAGAACTGTGCAGCTGGAGAAGACTTTTAGCACCAGCAAGATGATGGTGGTATTGGCGGCGACGGCGACGGCGACGACGACGACAACAACGCGAACAACGGTTTATGTTTTTTGTTCCTTTTCAAAGAGGCTATAGCAAAGCGAAGACCGGGGATTAGCGGGCAAGTGAAGGTGCGAATTGAAATAGTGGATCACATTGACACAGGATTTGAATATTTGAATTAAAATTATGTTTCCAATAACAACTCTGACGTTTCTTCGTGGTTCGTCTTCGGATTTGTCAGTGCATATCAGCTTAAACCGAACTTTTCGTGCAACTTAGCAGACGCAAAGTTAAACTTCACTTAAAATACTATTTTTAGCCAGTTCAGATAATGATGTTTCACGTCCCAACGAAAATATCCGAAACTCAAATCCAGTGACATCATTTGCCCCGTTACCCTCTCGGTTCAGTTATCTACACCGATAGCACAGCTCTAAGCATCGCAATGCGCGCGTGTTCTCTGTTGTTGACATCCGTGCGTGAAGCTTACGAACGACTCGTAATTACTTTTATATCCGGAAATTGAGCCTTTATATTACTGCACAGTGGTTCTCGGCAAAGTCAAACTTTTGTACTGTCATCAGCGTTAATTTCAATTCAAAAATAGCTTACCCGTCAGACACTTTATGTGGTTGATCAAATTGAGGGTTAGAATATTTTTATTTTTACAACAAAAAAACCGCTAGTCGAGAACCCACTGTGCCCTGGTCGATGTCCGTTGTTGCCGTGAAGGTCAACAACACACGACGGCTCCTGATTCGGTTCGTTTCTGGTCAGCTTGAGTGTATCACTCTCGAATCGCCGCCGCAGCACAGACCACAACATTTAGTGTAAGCACTCGGTTGGGAATTGATTCCGATCCGTCCGAATTAGTGAGCGGTATGGTGGAAGAAGAGTGGATACGATGGGGATAAGAGCCTCAGGATCGATGCCCATACGTCATTGTGGGTCCATTCGTGCATGTTTCACAATGCGACCTCTGCTCTGCGCTGTGTGTGTGTGTCTGATGTTCTTGCTATTCGGTATAAATTAGCCCCCCGAAGTGAGTTTCATGCGGTTGTAAGTGTGTTAGTGTCGATAGTTATCGTGCACTTTTGACTGTGGTTGTACGCGATCAGTTAAGCTAATGGCATATACTTAGGGTAATTAGTATTACTGCCACATAAGGAAAAGGATTAACGACCGGTGTGAGGTTTTTGAGTCTCCGTAGAACAATCGACGTAGAATTAAATTCAGGAAGTTGAGAACTGCACTTAGCGATGCTAGTGTCTGATTGTGGCAGTTGAATTGAAACTGAAAAATTTTAATTTATCATTTTTACTTCATTTACAATCGTAAAAAATTTACGATTTTGGAATTTTCTCAAGCATGGCTAAATCGGTTCTAGTGTTTCATAATGTTATGTATTTAAATTTTCATTTTAGATGGTGCATTTCTAATAACAATAGGAAAAATCGAGTTGAAAATTGTTAGTTGATAAATTCACTGTTGTTACTATATTGAATGAAAACTCCCGAGCCTCTCACAGAAAAAAATGTGGATAGATTCGAACCCTGTATATTTTTGTTGAGAACAAACCTCTAGATGGCCCAATACCAAATTTCATGACATCTACTATCCACCAGTGTTTGAATAACAGCTGATCGTGTCAGATGAATTCTAGTTTTCATCAAGCTATGGAAAAAGACGCACCAGCGCAATCGTGCATAAAAGTAACGATGAAATTGAATGATTTGCGGTACGGATTGGTTTACCATCCCCCGTATTTTCCGGACCTGGCCCCCAGCGGTTATTATCTATTTCCAAATCTGGAAAGGTTTCTTCAGGGAAAGCAGTTTTCATTGAATACTGAGGCCATTGCAGAAACGGAAGCCTATTTTGAAGATCTTAACAAATCTTTTATTTTTCCAAAAGGCATCAAAATGTTGGAGGACCCATGGGTCAAGTGTATCGCTCTATATGGAAACTGAAGATTGAACAAGTTTTCACGGTAAAAAAATCAACTTTTTCTTTGTTAGGCCCGGGACTTCTCATTCCATGTAATACATCGGCTTTTTGTTTCCGGTTCTGGAAGCTCCGGAAGTAGTGGATACCGAGAACCGAATATCAAACATAGGCCCCATAGTCTTTTTGTCAGCTCCCGGTACTACAGGATGATGAGTGTATAAATTTTCTAACCATCGTATCCCAAGTAGCAATCCGCAACTAGTTCTGATACGACAAAGTCCAAACTATGTTGCAACAAGAGCACGAATATGTTTTTTATGTTATACTGGTTAAAACATGGTGACAGCAATGTTTCATCATAACATAACTAGTTACGAAATAGTTATTTAGGTTTCCAATAATAACATCTTTGTGTCATATTGAATTAAATATAATTTACAAGCTATCGTTACTTAATCCAAACATATCTTTAATCACAACAATGCTTCTAGCTACTAGTTGAAAAGAAGTTTATTTGACATCAATAGTAGCAACCCGTAACTAGTTTTGATACCACTTAACCCAACTGTGTTGCAACAAGAGCACGAACATGTTTTTTATGTTATACTGGTTAAAACAAGGTGACAGCAGTGTTTCTTTATAACGTAAACATTGAACTAACTATCATTTGTAAGTTATCGTTACTTGATTCTAACATATCTTTAATCACAGCTATGCTTTTAGCTACTAGTTGAAAAAAGGTTCATTTTCCGTTGCGAAATCATTATAAATACGTAAGCGTATATGTAAATCGTTACTGTGAATTGATGTAGTAATAACTTAGATATTATAAGATTATAACATATAATTTCTTCATTGATTCAGATAGTTATCGGTAGGTTTTCCCAACGTTATGATAACGAAAATGCAAACAAAACAACTTTTGTTGGCTCGAATATGGCGAACACAATATGGAGTCTCAAGAAGTGTATGAAACATAAATAAAACCAGGATAATACTTGTTTCAAAACTACTTTTTGCCGAAAATAGTGAAAGGCAGAATAGTCATTTTTGTTCTATGCACTGTCATAAACACGAAGAAAATAATATAGGGATTGAACATCGATTGTGATAATATTATAATTCTTATGATATATGATTTAAAAATGATGAGAAATCACTCTACTTGGAATAATTTTGAGCATTCTGAACATAGTGTTATTTTCCTGTTTTTTTGTTATATCTTTATAAACAGATTGATTGAAGGCGCATAAAAAACAATTAAGTAAAATTTAATTCTGCTCGACAGTTTGAAAATCGTTGTGAAATTTGTACCTTGTATCAAGTTTGTGATTTAAAGTACTCTTCTTAAAGTTTTATTGATGATAGAAAAGTGTTCTGTATTCATTCAATGTTTATAATGTCGATGGTGACTAAGTTTCAACTAGTTTAATTGAAAACAAGTTATTTTCAAGTTATGAAAAAATAAGTTCTTTCAGTATGACATTACAACTTAACGACAACTTATTTTTAGCCGACCTAACAACTAGTAGAAACTGCGCTTTTTGAGTCATGCAAGTGGTTAGATATTAGTAACAATCACTCAAATATCTGGTTGCAAACTAGTCACAAACAAGCTTGCGTAACAAAAATTGTTACTTGGGATGAGTATTGATGCAAAGCACGTAGTCAAAAACTGTTTCAATGTGCATTAGCAGCTTATGTTGAAGTGTTGATGCCACATCGTGGTGCCAACATGAACCACTAAGCAGACGTAAAGTAAATATGATTTACTAATCATCGATAATTTTTTTATATTATTTTTTTAGGCCAGGCTTTAACTACGAAGAACGGTTTACGGGATATGACTATTTTAATTTCATTCAGGGGTTAGTCTAAAACCGTTTTGAATTTTGTTTACGTTTCGTCTTAGACTCATCAGTGCATAGCAATTCAAATCGAACTGCCTTATGCAAAACTCGGCAGTTCGATTTGAACAACTAAGCAAACGTAAAGTTTTTTATGTTTGCAGAATACTTTTGCACCGAAAAGCCATGTCTAAACTGACGTGCCGATTCAGGTTTGGTCATTCAGGGGTTAGCCTAATTTTGTGCTTAGGGCACATAACCGTTTGGAATTTTTAGCGGCATTAGCAGTTCAGCACAAAATACTATGTGCACTGATGAGTCGAAAACGAAACATAAAACAAATCGAAATGGTCATGCAAATTAAGCGCAAAACAGTATTCCTGAAGTACCAAAACTTCTAAACAGTGATAGCATTTCACTCTGGTGTAAGATTTATGTCTACACAGAGGATGCAAGAAGCGAACGTCACACAAAAAGGAAAGCGCACTTCTTCTCAGTGTCGAATAGACAGAATTTGAGTGTGTGCTTGTGGTTAAAGCAGCTGGGACGAGTGAAACACATTCTCTTCGCATGAACCGCTCTCACGCGCTCTCGCCTAAATACATCGAAGTGACCACTGGTGCGTGCTAGTGAGCGAACACTTCCGTGATTTAGTATTTAAATTTATAGAAGGTAACGATGGTCTTGCTATGACAATCTTTTTTTGCAGCAAGAAAAAACTAAATTTTATCGATAAATTGCGCTTTTTGCCCGAACCGTACACCAGAGTCCTCACCAACGTGCACACTTCGGAGAAAATATCTTCATTAACCTCAGAGAATTCTAGAGCTCTGCTCTAGCCATTTTGTGTGTTCCAGTGCTAGAGTTGAAAGAGAATAAACACTCGCTCTCATGATATGTGCACACTTTATATAACAGTGGTGTATATGTGTGGAAGAAAAGAGCTCTCGTTGATGTTGTCAGTGCGAGAGGAGAAATTATACTTGCTCTTCGTCACACAGAGGAGATGGACATCTCTGCTTCTAAATGATGTCATGTTAGTTATTGGTCAATGAATCGAAATAGGTTACACCGAATCCCAGTTCCCGATTCGGTAAGTAGGAAAGACTAGGGCTAAGCCGGACACTTAAATTGGAATTAAAAAATAAACATGAATTACAGTTTTTACTCAAGATACCTATGCCGTTGTGCAGCTTCAGCCTTAAGCTACAATTCCCAATTTGTGGCTCGGAAATATACCCATTAGTTTCCATAAAAAGTCGTGATGAAGTCACCAGCGAGTCTAAACCGGACACCCCATAGGCTAGAATCGGACACTTCTTGGAAATTGAAAAGAAAAACACTCACTAGACTCAATTTATCTATACCGTTGTGTAGCTACAACCTTCAGCCGCCATTTTCAATTTGTGACATAGCAAACCATGCATTAGTTTTTTTACCAAGTCACGATGAAGTGACCAACCTAAAATCCCATATTTAGGAACTGCGGGATTAAGCCGGACTCCCTTGGGGCTAAATCGGGCTATAAAGTTTCACTCAAAAATGAAGAACGAATACAGTAGGGCGCCAAATCTGTTGGAATGAATTATCTGTTGGTTTCAACCTTGCGTGAGATATAATCCTGTTCGCTGGGAATCTACGCATTGTCTCGAAACTGATATGCCCTGCAGAAATAAATAATTACTGTTGAAACTTTAGAGTCTTTATTGAAGACTATTCGACTGTTTCGTTTGCTTAAATTTATACTAAATCCAGCTTTAATATGTGATAAAAAGCAGAATGGAAATATAGATATCCATATCTAGGTATGTTTCAAGAATCCGTTAAGAATTTCAATTCAAAAATTATGTGTCGAGTTGAGCCCCACTTTTTATCTGGTTTAGTCCCACACAGACAATTCATTTACGAGACGCAGTGATAATATTATTTTCCAACTACTCGAAAGCACTTAATAATCACTAAATTCAGCGCGATATGAACGTTCAAAAGCAATATCCAGACCGTCATCACAATGTACAGAAATCAAATATATCCGAAAATTTAGAAAATTTAAAAAACTATTCAGTAAAAATTGTGCACGTTTTGACACGAATACGATTGACGCAAAACTGAACTGACTAAGCATCGTCTAGCTAACTGACGTCTGTCCTTCACATGAAAGTGCGTTTACAACGTCAACCCATGGATCGAAATATTGGGCCGCATGAATAAAATGTAGTAAAGTCTGTTGTTTGTAGTATCTTCTCAAAAACAAAGTCCACAGAGTATAACGCGGTTTGGTATGAATAAAAAACAAGTTCGAACATGAAGTAATGCTACTTCCGAATTTAAGCATTTACTGCATACCGTACCGACACAGAGTTGGAAAAGCTGGCATAAGCATGCACAAAGCATGAAACGTACTTACATCTGTAAAAATGCCACTTTTTTAATTTCTGTACTTCACTTTATCAGCAAACGCACGAGTAGCAACCTCTAGAGCTACCTACCGAAAACTTGTAGTAAATACTACAGTTTGTAGCATGTTTTGACCGGAACGTGATCCACACGTAGCATTTTCTACCGAAATTCAAGCATGCTACGTTTCATTCATACGGCCCACTGTCTGGTTTATAAAATATTAAAGCTGTCCGGTTTAGCCCCGGTCTCCTCTACTAAATTTTTTGCGTATTCTGACCAGATAATCTACTACTAGTAGGCTTCTTTAGTGTCTGAATCAGAATGCATTTTGACAAAAGAATTCATATCGTTGAAACCACTGAACTGGTTTCTAATGGTTTAAGGTAGAAAAAACATGATATTCAATAATCACCTATTTTGAAAAAGTTTAAAAGAAATATATGCATTAGGATGTTAATTCACGTTTTCAGAAGCTGCAGTGCTCAGACGATTTGGCATCGCCATTAATAATGTCCTTTTGCATAATTTGAGCCAAATCGGACTTGAGTAAGCGGCATTACCACATCGCGGTTAAAGTTTGAACATTTTCAGTTTTCGAAATATATGCATTAGGATGTTAATTCACGTTTTCAGAAGCTGCAGTGCTCAGACGATTTGGCATCGCCATTAATAATGTCCTTTTGCATAATTTGAGCCAAATCGGACTTGAGTAAGCGGCATTACCACATCGCGGTTAAAGTTTGAACATTTTCAGTTTTCGAAATATATGCATTAGGATGTTAATTCACGTTTTCAGAAGCTGCAGTGCTCAGACGATTTGGCATCGCCATTAATAATGTCCTTTTGCATAATTTGAGCCAAATCGGACTTGAGTAAGCGGCATTACCACATCGCGGTTAAAGTTTGAACATTTTCAGTTTTCGATTTCTGAAATCTATACGGTTAATCCTGAAGATGAAGAATAAGCCTTCGAAACGTTGGCCGTCGAGGTAAAATAAATGTTTCGACAGGAATCTAATTGTTTAAAAAGCCTGATCCGCTAAGGCTGCGAAATTTAATTCATATAGGTTAATTGTTTGTTTCTGGAACTGCCCGACGTTTCGGCCGTTTTAAATGGTCATTCTCAAGGGAAATTTAGATTAATCTTTTCCCTGGAAACGGCATCGAAAACGGTCGAAACGTCGAGTAGTTTCACAAAAAAGTCACCTGCCTATGTAAATTAGACTGAGAAAACCGTCAATCGTCTTATAAATTACTCAATCAGTCGTTACATACAAAACAAATCAAAAACCAGTTTTGATTTAAAAATTATTACATTTTAATGTGGAACACATTTTTGTTTTCTATATAGGGGTGCAAATTAGAAACTTAAGAAAAATACACGTAGAAAAATGGTCAGGTTTTGAACAATTACAGCACAGTCTATTTTGTATCAATTATTAATATTATTTCATCATTTGATTGGAAATATTTCTACGTATTGATTTGAATGTTCATAGCCATGTATTTTTAATTGTATATCATTGAGATGTTGATTAATATCTAACATTGTCCTATTTTGTCTGCAAAAAATCTCTGGTATACCGGATTTCCCTGTCATAGTCAACTTGGAAGCACGCGAATTTATAAATAGAAACGAAATTATAGCTAACGTTTCAGTCCTACGCGTAGCATGCTAGAGGTAGGTTGTTGTTAGATAGCAAGACAAAAAGTGCCATAAAACGATTTGAAGCTTTAATTGGTATGCTCTGATCTTGTGTCATGCAAGATCGGATGAAATTTTATGTTATGTCGATTCGCCTGAGAAATTGAGAACTACCCCAGGGTAAATTTTGAGTGCATAAGATTAATTTTCAATTTATAAAAAATGAACTCGTTTAATAATGAGAAAAAGTTTATCGCTTATATAGAAATCGCAGAATGGTAGTAATGGTAGAGAAACGCTATAAAAATAACTGCTTGCATACAAAACTTAAACACAAGTTATGTGAAGAGAAGCTTAAATATCGATATCCGTACCGCATCATGTACAAACATATAATTGCATACATTTGGGATATTGATGTAATTTCGTCGGCTACAAAACAAATACAAATCACGACGAATAGAGTTTATATTCTGGGTTCGCATGTTAGGTGTTGGTTCCTAATAAAGATGAATCTAAGCAGACTCTCGTGCATTTGCGGATTCAAAAGTTTGACGATTAATTGAAAATGTCGATCATTAGAAATTTTGGTTGCCTTGTTCCACATCAATGGCACGAACAACCCCTTGGGGCTGATCCTTGTAGTTTTCAAAGTTTCTCAGTTCAAAGACGGAGTGCGCCATATGTTTGTATATTTTCTCTTAAAACAGTTTTAAACGACCTACGCTTAACTAAGCAATATCAGAATTTTCGATATAAATATTTTTTTGAATGTGACCGTTTTGGGATTACGTCCAATGCTCCCTTGAAACCACTAATACTACTACAATGAGATTTCATTGATATAAAGCAACTGCAACATGGTCTAATATTGTAGCTTAGTATAGAATCCACACGAAGAGCAAATTGATCTAGTTCTGAAAAACATTTCTTTTCGAATTTTTTTTCAGTAAAATAAACTAGTAAGCATTTCCATTTCCATTATAATAAGCACGCTGAATTTCGAACTCCTGTATAGTTTATATATATCAACCCATATAGTTTACTTTATTACTGAACCAAATGTAGTTTTATTTCCATGGTCATGTTGTAGTGGGGATAGGGTAATTTCACCGAAAGTCGTTTTCCCGAAAGCCATTCCACCAAAAGTGTCATTCCGCCGAATGTCATATCGTCGAAGGCCGTTTCGTCGAATCACACAATTGTTTTAATATCGTTGTTTAAAAAAAATAGTAGTATAAGAGTTGATAGTCCATTTGAGATATTGACTATTTTAACTAACGGATAGTTATTTCCTTGTGTTAAATTCAGAAATAATATTCTTGGTTGAACTTTCTAGATTGATTTATGATCTTCGGAATGGATGTTTTAGGAAAGCTAATTGACTTTATTAGCTATTAAGCATCAGATACTATCTTTGATTATCTACCATACAAATGATGGCGGTACTTTCCCGTCAACTGATCGCAAGTGGGAAAATGTCGACGTTTCTATCACTAGATCTGGTCTATCTGCAAATCATATGCCTACGAGCGGTTATTTGCGTAATAAAATTTTAACTTGCACTATTATTTTAATAAAAATCCTCGGTTCCTACATACATCTTTCTACAGTACCTAAATACCTTTTCCAAAATGATTTTTGGTGACATACAATCTCCAGACGAAGAACACTATGAGATTTACCTTCA
This sequence comes from Malaya genurostris, assembly GCF_030247185.1. Lineage (NCBI taxonomy): Eukaryota > Metazoa > Arthropoda > Insecta > Diptera > Culicidae > Malaya > Malaya genurostris. Next base: position 46,024,436 of record NC_080571.1, read on the forward strand.
AAAAAAAAAAAAAAAACAAAATAAGTAGTCGAAACGTCGGGCCGCAAAACAGGCTTCTATTTTTGGGTGACCGCAAGACTCCAATGCATTGCATGTCTCTTACGGCAAAATGTCTTCCGATCATATGGCTTTCGGCGAAATGACCCACTCCCTATTGTTGCCTATATATTTCAATCCGTACAGTTTGCTTCATTACTACATCAAAAGGCCGTGTTGCAGTGGTTTTATATCAATGAATACTCACGATAGTAGCTTTGAGAGTAGGTGCATGAAAATATTCGGAGAAAAACTCAATCGAGCATTTTCAAGCAAGTAACTTTCAGTGCAAGTAACAGCAAGTAACTAGTGTTTATTCTCATGAAAAATCATTGAAAATGTATATTGCCCACTAACTCTACACCGCGGTTATCTTGAAAACCAAAGTAATCAATATTTGTCCATATACAATTGTGATGATGCTTTCCGTTTTCGTTGTTTAAGAAAACTAAAGATTATATTACTCATCACATCATTGTCAATTTATCATTATTTTCGATTAATCAGAAAAATCTGACAGCATTTTAAGAGAAACTATTTTTGTTATTGTCAAAACTGAGGATTCAAAAGAATACAATTTTCGTGTGTTAATCATTGCTTCTTGATGAAAGAAATCGTGTACAAGCTCAGAAATGACTTCGAAAGTGTTATCCAAGCTCTGCACCTCAGAATAAAATCCATTGATTCTTGGTTTCCTGAATTTAAACGTGGTCGTACAGACACCGAATATTGTAAACGTTCTGATATCTAATCGTAAATTGAAAATGTGTGGGATAGCTGAGGCCATAGAGATATCAGAGGGGAGTGTGTTTGCAATTGTGCATGAATATTCGACCGTGAGAAAGCTTTTTTCAAAATAGGTGGAGCGTTTGCGCTCCGTCGATCAAAAACAACAACGTGTTTATGATTCTGAGCCGTGTTTGGCCATGTTTACAAGTAATAAATCAGATTTTTTGCGTCTATATGTGACAATGTATGAAACATGGATCCATCACTTCACTCTGGAATCAGAAAGATCATCATCTGAGTCGATGAACCACGCCCGGAGCGTCCAAAGGCACAACATTCAGCTGAAAAGGTTATGGCCTTAGTATTTTGGGATGCACTTGGTATAACCTTTGTCGACTATCTTAAGAAAGGAAAAACAATCATTAGCGAATACTATATATCGTTGTCAAATCGTTTGAATGCAAAAATCAAGGAAAAACCAACTCATATTTCGAAGAATTGTTTCTCCAAAACAATGCACCGATTCACAAGTCGATGGAAACAATTACACTTGGATTAGCTTCCTCATCCACCTTGTAGTCCAGATTTGGCCCCCAGTGACTACTGGCTATTCGCTGATTTGAAAAAAATGTTCGCCGGTAAGAAATTCAAGTCAAATCGATTGATAAAAGTGAAGCCTACTTTGAGGCAAAAAACAAATCCTTCCGCAAACACTACATCGAGGAGTTAGAGAAACGATGGAATTGTATTGCTTTTGAAGGAGATTACAATTATTAATGAAATCGATTTTTGTCAAAGAAATGTGTTTCTTATTGAGTGATGTGTTGTTCAATATTATGAATTTTCAAGGAAATTCAGTCGCCTTCAATCTAACATGTTTTAATTCGAAAATTTAAACTTAAGTTTAACAGGCTAGGTCAAATTCTAAAAAAAAATCCACAAATAAAATTCCAGCTTCGAGTACTTAATTGTGGCGTTATTGATGTAAATTAAGAATAAAAGAGGTCCTTCGTGATTTCCTTGTGATACTAGTAATCTAGAAGTATTGACAAAAGATTCAGAATTAGTGTCTCCAATTTTTACGCGGGATAGGTCTTTTTTTCAAATGTCAGGAAATGTGTAGTCATCACTCTAATTGTGAAGTTGAAAAGCCTGCTATTGAACAAAGAACAAAACGACAAATTTTCAAGCAATTCTGTGAATCTGTATATTATTCTGTCATTGAATCGCTTTATAGGAAAGGACGTTAGCCACTTGTTCATGATGTGCGAAAGAAGAATTTTGAACTCTTGGCAGGAAGTGCATTATTTTACCCATCACAGACAAAACTAATCATGCTGCAGTAATAATTTATAGATTCGTCGCGAGGTTCTATTAGCGAGTCTTTAAAAAACACACTCCGATATTAGCTTCTAATGTGTCAAAAATCACTCGAACAAATCTTTTTCTCTAATCGTGGTCCAATCAACCACCGCTCGTCGACTGCTGATCGTGCCATGTTCTATTATTATCTTTTGATCCACAGCACTGTTCAAGACGAAAAACCCCAATCAAGGTCGCGACAGAGAATAGACAAAAAAAAATACACATGCGTTACAGCTGTTACAGGTCACTCGCCTTTTCACTTATGTCTCTCGCGCGTCTTTGATCGACGTCGACCGTTGCGACGCGCATGCAAGAGGACGAAGATTAGATAGTTGTTATCACTGCGAACAGATTCGTTCTGATTAACAGCAGTTGAGGTTCCTCAATTGGTCTGGTGATCAAAACAGTTGCTCGGCAGTAAATTTCATTTGCAGTCGCATGCTTTCCGAGGCGGGTTTCATTTTTGCAAACTGATCGAATTGTTCTTTACACTTTCGAAAACGATGAACTTTGGAAAACATTCCTCGAATTTAATAATTCATCGGTTAATACGAGAAGTAATAATTAATAGAATTAGTACAAAATTACAGCTTTTTTAGTATCAGAATTTAAAATTCTTTAGCTTTAGATGAAAGCGTAGTGAAAATTTAGGTTAAGTGGGAAGGGTATTACTATGCGAAAATCGACGAAGCGGTTTGGAATTCATCATGCCAGTGTTAAAACCAACATTAATAAGTTTGGGGAACACTATTCTTTGGATGAGCTACCAGGAAGAGACAGAAAACTCGGTTCTTCCAACCCGAAACTGGACCGAAAAGTGGTATCTCTAATCATGAAGAACAAATCAATGTCAATACGTGATTTTGCCAAAAAAAGCAGGAACAAGTGTCGGAACGATCCAGCGTATCAAGAGGCAGAAAATCGCGAAACAAAGGTCGTTTCAAGTGGAGAAATTTGGTCGAAAGGTACTAGTATGGCAAGCAATATGTTCCTGTGGTTTGAAGTCAACCATTTTTTACCCTACCGGAACTATAAATGCAGAAATCTATCGATCTGAGTGTCTTTAGAAGAGATTGCTGCACCTCCACTAGTACAAGAGCATAGTACACCTCCACTGTTTTGGCCGGATTTAGCATCGGCTCACTATACCAAAACCACTGCCGATTGGCTTGCGGAAAAGAGTGAAACATTTCGTTGAGAAAAATATCAATCCACCAAATTGCCCTCAGCTTCGACCCATCGAACGTTACTGGGCAATCGTGAAGAGGGTTTTCAGGAAGACTGGTAAAGCAGCTGGGAACATGCAGGAGTTAAAAAAAAATTGGTTTCAAGCGTCCAAAAAATGCGATGCAACACTTGTCCGGAACTTCGAGTTCGAAAATTTGTGAAAGAATAACATAATCTTCATCCGGTTTTCATTATGCTAAAGTTTAACCTCATACAAAAAAGGATCAATTTTTAGTTTGAATAAAATATAGTTTTTTATCATAATTTGAAAGAAAAATTTTTGGATAGCTTATTTTCGATACACTCCTTATTTATATTCATATTTTTGGTCAAATAAAGGCAAATTTTATATCTCGGTAATTTTCAAACTACTAATTGAAGAAAATGACCAAAATTTCATGAGATCAATATCTTGATTCTAGACCTGAACTCTGGAACTTCATTTCAGTTATAAATTCTGGACTTGGAACTGAATATTGAAACAATATTCTGAAACTGAAAGTGCGGTTCAGACCAGAATTCCTGTCCAGAGTTCAGAATCAAAATTCTGGTTCAGAACTTGGAATCTTTAGTACTGAAACAGCAGACCGGAATCCAGGACCAAAATTCAGATCCAAAAGTCATTTATATTTCCAGAATTCTGTTTTAAAATGCATACCAGAAACCAGGTTCAGAGTTCAGATCCATAGTGTTGGTCTAGAATGTTGGATCCCTAATTCATTTTCACAATTCTAGAAGTGTAACTGAGTTCAGGTTCTAGATTATGAAGATTTTTGAACAATTTTCCGCATCTGGATTGTAGAACTCAGTTTCGAAACTGAATTCTGGATCCGAATTTGAATATTGAATCCCGGACCGGACTTCTGTAACTAAAATTCAAAATTCAGTTCCGAATCAATTCTGTTTCAAAATTGAGGTCATAGGCTCAGTGATCAGTTCTCCAATCCAGAATTCTAGAACACAGTTCTAGAATACAAATGCAGAATTCAGTTTCCGAGTTCAGGTTTAGAATTCACTTCTAGAATGTAGCATCGAAATTGAATATCAGAATTTAGGTTCAGAATTCAATGCTAGCATTCGGTTTCAAAATTCGGTTCCAAAATTCTTGGTCCAGAGTTCAGATTCATAAACATCAAAGAAACTGAACCATTCATTTTATTCGTATTCACGTCATCCGGTTCTGTTTATGATCCACTCGCCTTTTTCTTCTTTTTTGACTTTAGAATGTTAGATTTAAACGAAGAACGTCTTTTGTGCCGTATTGATGCTTCAATAATCGTGAAAAAATCGACTATTTCACCGTAAGTCGTTTCGCCGAAAGGGTCGGAAATTTAATGTGAAGAAAAATGAAAGATGTTAGTGTTCACGCCCGTTTTGTGGACCTAAAATCGTACTTCTTAAATATCTCATATTGAAAATAACGGATACGGGCCACCCACCGGGTCGTCGTAGCCTGGGGGTGTTTGCCGAGGACCCACAAAAACATAAATATACAGCCAGCATCGAAGTACTCACGTTATCTGGACAATCCCCATGTAAGATCCAACCCACCAATCACTGACGACAACTGGTGATCAGCATACGACTTACGAGAAATTGTCCTAGTCTTAAGTACTGTTAAGAAATGCCCTCGGCATTGTATAGCTAAGGCAGTGGCCTTAATAAATATATCGTTGAATAAAACAAAATAACGGATAAATTCATTTCCTCGCATTAAATCCAGAAAGACTATTCTGGATGTGGATGGATTCGCCTCATTCGATACAACATGAACTTCATTCGCTTCATACCATTCCAAAACTTCTTTGGTGTAGTGACAAGATGCCAAATCAGCTCAGAACAGCGAGGAAGCATCATGGCTGCGTAGGAATGGTAACGATCGCTTCTTTAGGCATTATTCACGGTGTATTTCCTTGTTTACCCGTTTCGATAGTGATGAAGCTTTGGCTTACGCGATCACAGCAGCATATTGCCTGCCAAACACAATATTTTTTTCAGTAAACTTGACCTTTTTCTTTATCCTGATATGCTCCTATACAAGTAAAAGTCTTCCAGCACATTCATCATCCATTATTATGCAGGACAACTTGAACGACTTCATACCTTGCCGGTTTTTGGAAGTTGGAGACATTTTTATTTTTCCAGTCACAGTACGTATCGAAAGATTTGGTCTATTCTGCAATATTTGCTTCACCTTCGCATATTTCTGGTGGTTTCTGAGGTCCAGGAACCGACGTTCCCAGCCTTCCTGGTTTTTTGTTCAAATGTGTATCAAAAAATTTAGGAACGTTATGTCCAGAAGAGATGTACTCGATTTTAGTTTTTAATCGGATATGGGCATTTTTATTTCGGCTAAAGGGGGGGGGTGGCGATTTTTTTTCAGAATCATCGTTCAACAAAATAAATTCAAATGTTTTGTATGTTAAAAAGCATCATTCGAACAACATTTTGTAATATTTTCGTGAAAAAATATTGCGAAATAAGTCGGTGAAGAGGAATTTTTGAGGACACTTCTTCAAAATCATGATTTGTGGTGTCCACTGTATCTCTGCGCAGACCAATCAGAAGTGAACAAATCAAAGCAGCAAAGTTAGAGTAGAAGTTTTTCTAGACCCCAACGTTTCTGTTTGATTTTTTTTTTGAATTTTTGGTAGTTGTGCAAGTTGCCCCGGGTTGGCGGTTGAACGCATAGGACGTTGGTCTTACAAGCCAGTTGTCGTATCTTCGAGCCCCGACCTGGAAGGATTCTTAGTGTCAGTAGGATCCATACTACTAGCCATGCAATGATTCTGTACACTAAGAATCGGCTGCGAAGTCTGTTGAAACAGAAAGGCCAAATTCCACCAAAGGAATGTAATGCCAAGACTTTGCTTTTTTGCAAAGTGAAAACTACGATTTTTCACAAAAAAAAACCGCCATTTTGTAGCTGTGAAATCTCCCCAAAGTAACAAACAACGAAAAGGAAAACGTTGGGGTTTGGGTTTTTATATGTAGAAAATGTGTGCAAAATTTGAACAAAATTGTTGCAGTAGTTTTTGAATGACGATGGACACGGACTTTCAAAACCTGCTTTCGAGAAAAACGCGTTTTAAGTTTTTTGTCTTTAAAATCAATGGAAACAATTTATTACTCCAGGGAGCTCGTAGGACCTGACACTTTCAAAAAATCATATTTTTTCTTTTATAATATATTATTATGAAACATTTCAAAAATGTTTTGTCAAGTTTTTAAGTCAATCGAAGTAGAAATCTTGGGCATGTGCGCCGAGCTCTTGTCCATAACTTCCAGAGTTTCGTTCCAATAGGCTTGAAAATTTCACAGAATATTCTTGAAATGTTTTACTATAAGAAAATAAAAAGAAAATAATAAATGATTTTTCAAAAAAGTTAGACCTTAAAGCAAAGTCCTGGCATTACATTCCTTTTGTGGAATTTGGCCTTTCTGTTTCAACAGACTTCGCAGCCGATTCTTAGTGTACAGAATCATTGCATGGCTAGTACTATGGACCCTACTGACACTAAGAATCCTTCCAGGTCGGGGCTCGAACATACGACAACTGGCTTGTAAGACCAGCGTCCTATGCATTGAACCGCCAACCCGGGACAAGTGACAAGTGTTAGACCTTACCCGCCCCTTAATATTCGATCTAGAAACTTTTAGTATCACCGAAAGTTTATTTTAAGCTAGGAACAGACATCAGTTCACCAGTCTGCGTTTGTTTGTTCCACGCGCTGATGAAGTAAAGGGTGATTTTCTTTTGTTAGTATATTCTTGGCAACACTGTTTTTTACAGATCAGGCGTGAATCGTGTCTTGTGTCATTGTCAAACTTGTTCAATTTGGTCTATAATTTAATCATGAATCTACTTACAACGTTCAACATTTGGAGAATGGGAGCTAGCAAAGTTAGAGGAAGATCACATTTTTATCGAAAAATTATGTTCAGTGACGAAGCGCATTTCTGGTTGAATGGATATACGTCAACAAGCGAAATTGCTGTATCTGGAGTGAAGACCCGTCAAGAGCTACCAATGCATCCGAAAAAAGTCTCTGTTTGGAATGGAAGAATTGGACATGCCTGATATGTAGTTTTAACAACAAGACGGTGCCACATCCCACACGGCACGCGAAAACATGATCAAATCGAGAGCCGCCTAGGTCCTGTGATTTGGACTATTTCTTATGAGGTCATGCTTGGGTTTATGTCTACAAGGATAAACCAGCAGCGATGACGCTGCTTGAAGCATTCATTCGTGAAATATTGGCCGTAATGAGCCAGAAGTACCAGAGCCGCGGCCAACATTCTTCAAACATTAAATTATATTGATCGTACTATCGATTCCAATAAAGATTTCATCAATGTTCTAAATTTTTTTTATCAAATCCTTTACCTCTAATAAATCACACATTTTCAAAGATATGCGTATTTAATGTTCAGATTTTGTCGCGAGTAAGTCTTAGTAGCCAGCTGATAGTCTCTGCTGTCTGCTAATTGAGATATTCCCGGAAGTTGTCGAGCATAGACACGACGAGTTATATGCGAATCCACACCATCGGAGAGTGCATTATCCTGCTTCAATTCGAAGGTTACGATCTTCAGTTTTATTTAGATTAACAGTCCAATAAGAAAAAAGTAAGATTCTTTAGAGTAAAATTTAGAATTGGTTTTTTCCTGTGAAAGTGTTTTAAAATAGACCACACTCTTAACCGGACCGGATACTCATGACCAAAACAATACTGTCTGAGCTGTTCTGTAACAGGCGTTCTCAGGAGTACCGGTTTCGTAATCTGATAATCAGAATAACTGTTGTTGTTGTTGCACTTCACAGACCGCTCGAAGCGTAAATTGTTTAAACAAATTACCCTAAATGGCAGATTATGTCACTCCCCCGGCTTTTAAGCTTCGGAAAACTCTCCGGCTGTTGTGAAGTGCATTGTTTCGTTTGTTTTTCATTCGCCCACCGAACGAGCATCGTTCACACACACCGGCTTTATGTAAGATATCTTGACATAAACAGGTTATTGAAAAATCATCATCGTTATGAGCTAACTAAATTAATCACCGATTGATCTCCTAAACTAATTGCAATTTATTTTTCTCTTTATCTTTTCATGTTCTTCGCTCGATTTGGCTCCCCGCCAACCCCTCCATAGGTGAGTTCGATTTTTCTGTACGGGTAAAGTGTGGTCATCATCAATCATCGATTGTCGTCGTCGTATGGAAAGTAAAATCGGCAAATTAGTTAGAAGCAAAAAAAAACAAACTAAAACCTGGCTGTAAACTGTACGTCATAGTTTGCTTGCGCAAGAACGATGCCGACCGTCGCCGCCGCCGTCGCCACCGTCGTCGTTCACATAATCGAATTAACGCCATTGGCGTCGTCGTCGTCGGCGTCGTTAAGTCCGAATAGAAGCACAAAAACGCTCCCAAAATTCATTGCAGAAGAGCTTTGGTGGAATTCAAACGAACATAATTTTGAGCGTTGAATGTTATCGACTATTTGGAAAAGTCTGGGGCAGTGCAGCGAAAAGTGCATCTCCACGTACACACGCATTTCAGTGTGCCAAATTGTGTACAAACTCGTACGTTTGAACGGTGACCTAACGTAGGCGAAAGGGAGCTGTTACGCATCAATGCTGGGAAAATACGTTCCACCAACCTACCAACCTACCGACCGACCGTGTTCTTTGGCGCGAAAATTGCAATTTCGCATAATGCGCTAGTCGTGCACCGTGTGAAATCGTACTGAATTTGTTGTTGCCCGGTTTACAAAATCGCAACTCGCTACACTTCAGAGAGTGTACATTTTCACGGCTGTTGGGTTCGGGTAGGCTCATGCAACCTGCCATCAAGTCTTGTGTTTCAGATAATTTGGATTTATCTCTGCCATACTCATCTACGCCGGAACTCTGCGTCTCTGTCGGACGGTGTATCGTTAGCAAGTATTATAAAACTGATTATCAGGTTTGAGCAGCTCCAAAAAAGCTGATCACGATCAGTGCCGCGTCTGCTGCTGAAATTATAGCTAACATACATATAACCATAAATATCAAAACAAACCCGTACAGATTTTTCCATTCCGTTCCGTTCCAAGAATTGTTTTTCCCGAACGCAATAGCGCATCTGTCTGATCAACCCAACCAAACGAGAAGCCCTCGTGTTTCACTGTTCGAATATACATGTGAACAATATTTGTATTATCCGATGATTGCCGGGTTTTCCCATGATAGGTAAAATGTGGAAAATTAACAACCGTCCGGCCTTTCTGATGGACGTGATCGGAAATGGTGAAATGGACGGATGTTCGGTCGTCAGACTTACACGATCGTAGACTCCGTGGTGGACATTCGCACCCGCCAAGGGTGCTAATTTTAGCACCGTGCGTGCGTTTGTGTATCATGATAAGGTGTGAAACCAGACGGTTATTTTCAGTCGATCCGCGTGGAATATATTCGATAGGTTGTTTGCGATCTTTTAGGTGGAATCCTGGAGTCATTGTGCTCGTGAACGAAACGAAAAAAAGCGAAATCTGAAGGTTTTCAAACTCATCAGTGCATAGCAGTTCAAATTGAACCGCCTATGCGATCTAGCGGTTCAACGTGAGCTACTAGCAGTTGAAGCGTAAACAACAATACTTTTTTTCAATATGAACGAAAACAGTCATCCTATTGTGGAGGAAGCGTATAGTGAGCATGCTCTAGCTGAACGAACGTGTTGGCAGTGGTTTGCATGGTTTAGAAGTGACAATTTTGATTTGAAAAACAAAGAACGAGCCGGAGTGCCACCAAAGTTTAAAAATGAAGAATTGGAGGAATTACCCAATCAAGACCCATCGCAAACGCAAGAAAAACGCACAAAATCACTCGAAGTTACTCAGCCAGCCATTTTCCAACGCTTAAACGCAATGAGATCGATCCGAAAGGTGGGCAATTGGGTGCCGTACGAATTTGAGTCAAAGGTCGTCGAACAATGTTGATTTACGTGCGTACAACTGTTTCAACGGTACAAAAGAAAATTACTATTTCATCATCATCATCATCGAGGGTTGTTCATAATATTCATCGTCTGAAGGTTATGCTGTGTATATGGCGGAACCAGCTGGTTGTAGTGTACCAAGAAGCTCCTGTAACCGAGTGAAACGATTAAGGGGGAAATCTACTGACGCTAATTGATATGTTTGAGCTCCGATAGACACGAGAAAATAAGTTTACAAAAACTATCATGCAACAGAACGGCTTGAAAGAGCATTTCAGGATGAAGAAAAAGGCCAAGTTTCTCAAAAAAAAATAGGTTTGGCAGGCAATATGCAGCTGTGGTCGAGCAAGCCAAAGCTTCATCACTGCTGCAACGGTAAACAAAGAAATATACAGTGAATAATGCCTAAAGGAGCGATTGCTGCCATTCCTATGCAGCCATGACGCTCCTTCGCTATTTTGGTCTGATTTGGCATCTTGTCACTACGTCAAAGATGTTTTGGAATGGTATAAAACGAATGAAAATCATGTAGTACCAAAAGAGGCGATCCACCTAACCTAAGAGAGAACTTTCTCAATATAAACTTCAAGCTATAACCATAGAAAAATTTCGAAAATCCTAAACAAAAGCTACCAAATCGGTTGCAGAGAAGTCTGCACAGGCTCCTAATGGCTGGAGTAAACTCAAAACCTAATAGTTTCCTCATGCAGCCTAATTAAATAACTGTTTTCAGTTTTAAGATGACTAGTAATGCACAATTAAACGAATAAAATATGCATCCTCGATTGAACGAACAGCAAATTTGCTCAATTCCAAATTTAATCTGTCCAGATTTTGTCGCGAACAAACCTTAAAACGATCGTGAATTCGATGTAGTATTGCATTCGAGTTCAGTGGTCTTTTAAATAAGAACGACTTTTTTACTGTCCGATGCTTCAACTGCTGAGTTTGTTTTTGATGATTTACACACGAGAAACGTTAAAATTTTCCATTTGAAAAGATTAAAACTAGTGATCGAAACGTCGGACAGAAACAATTGTTCTTATTTGAGTGACACCTAGAGATCACATTATTATTATTTCAAATTTATCTGTTATTTCAAATAGAAAATATTTCAGAAGTATTATAATTAATTCTAATATCTCGTTGAGAACAGTTTACGATAGGACGAAATAGCTTTCGGCAAAACGTCTTTCGGTGAAATGACGCCGATCCAATAGAACCATAACCGTTGTGAACAGATAAGTCGAAGACGAAACATGAAGCAAATCAAAATCTATCATAGAAATGCATGAAACGTCGACTGGTAAAATTTGGTTTTTATAAAACATTTGCTGATGTTCTAAATCATAACTGCCGCTTTGTAAAACTCGATTGTCACCAGTATTCCATTTTATTTTTGAAAATCACCCGAAGTACAGTAAATATCCGATAACAGAAAATTTAGGTTTTATGTAACACGTCTAAGGAATGAATGAATCGTAGAGATCTAAATTCAAATTGAAAAAAAAAATACGAACAAAAAAATATATTAAAATGATCAATATCAGAAATTTTCTAAATCACAGTCGGTTTTATATTTACTTAATAACACTAAATCTCGACGTTTCATGCGTTTTTAGACGCCTGGATTTGAAAAAAAACGATATGAACATCAGAAATTTATAAGACAAGAATGTTAAAAAGAAATAGGTCGATTTCGGAAATTTCATGTATCTCCCCCTTGGGTGATTTTCGGATATCGAATATCGGAAAACTTTGACCGCCTCTCACTTCGAATCTCCAAACTAGAGTCCGATTTGGTTAAATTTTGGATAGGGACTTTTTCTTTTTTGAGATGGTAATACTTTTGGGCCCTGCCGGTTTGTGATATTCGATACAACAATTCCCAAATTTAATCGGGAAATCAACCAAAATCCGGTGCATTTTGTCGGTTACGCTGCTTTAATGATTATACTTCCGGATCCGAACATGTCCATTATGAGTCAATGTCACATATTAAATATCCCTATGGTAGATCTCAACCTCAGATATGATATGGTGAAAAAATTGCAGTCTGTTGGTCGCGTCACTTATTTCACTATATCCTGCAATCGGAAATGTCAGCTATTTTACATTTTCCCTCCGAACTAAATCAATGATGAAAACCTGTTTTAATCCACCTAGTGGTGTAATGATGCCTTTCTCATGTACATATAATATTGTGGTATTCTATTAAAAAAATTTCTCTTCGATTTTTGAATGAAAACAAGAGATTGTTTGTGCATAGCATACAGAATAAAACAGTGCTTTGATTGCGTAAGTCATCCTTAAGAAAACGAAATGGGTTCACTATTTTATGCACTTCCGGTATGATCAAAGTCGGTTCGTACGGCCGCCAACTAACATGACAAACAAACTCTACTAGTACGCACTCCAAATTACGATTTAAAGGTTTGTTGCATCCGAAAATATTTTAAGTGACGGTGTACAATATTGAACACATTTTACCCTATAAGTCCGGAACCGGAAGTCGGATCCGGATGAAATTCAGGATTTGGCTAGTTGCCACTACAGACCAGACAGCATATCGTCAGTTATCATGAAGAATTGTCCCGCAGTCGTCTATTTTATGTATCAATTGCTGAATATGTATTTCTCGGTCTACAAGGAAGATGATAAACGAAACAAAATAAAAGATAATAAAATGATGTCGACAAAAAGTGATAGGAAATCGAGCGGGGAAAACCCGTAATACATTTTATGAAAAATCAAAAATTTGATCGTAAAACTATAGTGTTTTTATAACGCATCCAAAACCTGTTCTATATTTTAATTTTGAACTTGTTATTGGAACTAACACTTTGAGGCTAAAGCGATTTGTGCGTCTATTCAGATATGAAATTCAGACAACTCAGATTCTTGTTGAATGGCATTTATTCATTTTTTCAATTTCACATTATATTTACATCAATGTGGATTTTAAATTGAATAAAATCAAGAAAATGTTTGTTCCTTTCATATATAGAAAGGATATGCCATCACTGTGAAAACCAATGCTCGAACCGGAGCCCGGAGGGCCGAGTGTCATATACCATTTGAATCCGTTCGTCGAGTTCGCAAAATATCTTTTTGTGTATGTGTGTAAGTTTGGCTCAAAACTTCATGAAATTGAAATATGTTTTAGTTACTGAACATACGATCCGACCTCGGGTATATCGGTTCCCAGTTTCGGAATCCGGAAGTACCGCAAATAGTGGTCGAAAACTCAAAAACGGAACTTACTTAACTTCGCAAACTTAAGCTCAAATGAAAGGTCTTACAGTTCAATAAGCTGCTAATGAATTTTGGTCGGTTCCGACGTCCGGTTCCGGAAATACAAGGTGATGTGTGCATAATATTTCAAACCGTCATTTAGAGCAACGTTGCAAATAAAAAAACCTGTTTTAATCCATTTAGTGGTGTTATAATGCATTTCTCATATAACTCATGATTTCATTAGTATTACTAAGAGATTCTTAAAAAAAACCTTTTCTTTGAATTTAGTAAAAAAAAATTGTTGGAGCATACATACTTTTCAATTTTTAACAGTTTTGACACAATTTAATAGGAATTCTTCGTTTGACGATTTAAAATTTTAAACACATTTCACCCTGTTGTTCCGGAACCGGAAGTCAGATCCGAATAAAAATTAAAAGCAGTCTATTTTTAAAGACGTAGCCTCTGATTTGAGACTAAGTTTTTTGAAAATCGACTCAGCTGTCTCTGAGAAAATGAAGAGTATTTGAGTTTTTGAGTTTTTGACCCTTATTTTCGGTTCTTCCGTAGTTGGGTCGATTGGCCAGCAACTAGCGTAGCTTAAAGATTGAAACAATTTTGGACTAAATTCAGAAAAAATTTTATTTTTTTTGCATTGTCGCTATTTATGAAAGATTGCAATTTCATACACACCGCCATGTATATCCGGAACTTGATAATATTCTACACCAACTTATGGGAATGTAATACTTTTTATTTGAATATAAATTCGTGGAAATTGGTCCAGACATTTCTGAGAAATTGGAGTTATTTCCGGTTTGAAGTACACGATCACATTTTTCGGTACTTCTGGAACCGTGAACGAAAACCCGGTATACCTAAAATCAATATATCTGGTCATCAACTAACCAAACCTGTCTAACTGAAGATTTATACGGCTAGTTGAAAGTATTCCGATTGATTTTTTCATGTCGTATGAAAATACTCTCCAGAAAATGAAATTTTTATATTATATTTTTATCAGTCTGTAAATCTGGAACTGGAAATCGTATTCGAATGATATTCGGTTGGGTTATATGGGATTGTAAGACCTTTCAACTTGTGAAAATAGGATTAGCGGTCTCTGAGAAAATCGAGTGCACTTGTTTAGTTCATTTGGCACATATTACCACGTAACTCCGGAACCGGAAGTCGGATCCATATGAAGTTCAATAGCAGACTATGAGACTATGAGATCTTTAATTCGAATCTGAGTTGAAGAAAATCAGTTAAGCGGTCTCTGGATAAATCGAGTAGCAGGCTATGGGACCAAGAAACCTTTCGTTTGAATCTAAGTTTATGAAAATCGGCCCAACTATTTCCGAGACAATCGAGGGAACATTTTCGTTACATACACATACCGACATTACTGCGTACTCGACGAACTGAGTCGAATGGTACACTCGGCTCTCCGGAGCTCGGTTCAAAAGTCGGATTTCACGGAGATTGCATAGCCTTCCTATGTAAGAAAGACGAAAAGAGCACACTATAATTCATTCGCCCGTGTTTCCTTCTGATAAAAATTGACCCGGACTGCATTAAAAAAATAGTTTAAGATTTTAGTATATTTCTTCATTATCACCTTCAAAATAGGCACTATACACTTACCATAAAGCCTCAGCCGGGATGGCCGTTAGTTCTTACAGCGAATTGCTTGTTATGCCATTGATCGAGTCATGGCGCGTTCCCTGGAGTGGATATTTTAGTTTTGGAAAAAGGAAAATGTCACAGGGGGCCAAATCTGGCGAATACGGTGACTGACTTTCGATTCGTGTTTGGCCAAAATTCACAATTCACAATCATGCAAAAAATTCAGTTCTTTCGGTACGAGGTTAGCATCGACGGATTCCATACCTAAAACGTTAACCAAAACGGGCTGAGTCGATGCATAAGAGATACCAAGATCCTCTGCTATCTTTTTCACAATAACACGACGATTTTCAAGTACAATTTCTATCATTTTTTCAATGTTATCGTCGTTGAAAGAGCCGAAAGGGTGAGCAGCATGAGGCAAATTTTCTACGATCTTACGTCCCTCACTGAATGTTCTATGCTACTGAAATACATGCGTTCTCGATAAAGTAGACTCCCCAAAACACTTCTGCAACAATTTTAATGATTCCGTAGCCGATATTCCATTTGAAATACAAAATTTCAAGCAAAATCTTTATTAATTTTTTTTCTATAGTAAAAATAGCCAGACAAATGTTTCGTGTCGTAAAAAAGCAGCTGTCAAACACACACTAATTGACATATCCCGCTTAAACTTAACAGGAATGCCAAAAAAGGTTGTACCAACATACGAAAATAATAGATTACCGATTAGGTTTATGCACGCGTTTTAAATAGACCAGTACCAGTCAAATTTGATCACAAGGTAAATGTCCGTCTTGAACAGAGATGCCAGATCTGCAGATTTGTCTGTAAATCTGCAGACTTTTGAAGATTTTTTAAAATCGAAGACTTTCGTCAAAATGAACAGACTTTTGAAATTGCAGTGACCTTTTTTTTTTGCTCGCCAAGCCAGTTTAGCGTATCACACTTTATAGCGAAATTGCTGCCAGCAAGACATACTTGCTAACTGCAGATTTTTTTTCGGATATACAGACTTTTGCAACCCTATCTGAAAATATTTAAATTTTTTACTAGACATCTCTGGTCTTGAATTGGGCGTGTTCAAAGTTTCATTTAAACCGGAGGGTGGGAAATCTGATGACATGCTATACGATTATATCTGGAATCGTTTATTCACTTTTCTAGCACGGTGAAATTTGCAACTTTTTCACATCAGAAATATTCATCAGGCTAGAAGCAAAACATACCTGCATTGATCAAATTTTGCATCGGCTCAAACGAATAAAACCTGACAGTGGCCAAGCACAGATCTCTTCAGTGTCAGGGTGGTAAAATGAGGCCACTGACGTTTCTCATTTGCGTACGTGATATTGGGTCGATTTTCTCACGAGTTTTTTCGTAGTATTTTTGGTCTGCTCTTTTATTGTGCTATTTTTAGCATAAAAAACCAAATTCATCCTGTATTTCCTGGTTGGAGGTTTTTGCTGATTTTTTAAGTAGTGGAACAAAAAGTTAAAATTCCATGCTACAAAAAAAAATCGAAACACTTTCAAATCAGAATCTGGTCGGGCGCGGTGGTCGGTCTATCGGTTTTGTTTGGCTGTGTAATCCAATTTCGCACATCACGAATGTGTTAACCCACTTAAATTACCCTCGCCGAATTATTCACCAGCTCGATGTAATTTTCCCCAACTCCGATGGGAGAAAAAGAGCGAGAAAGAGAAGATAGAAAAAACCGGTCACTTTTCCTCTTTGCAGAGTGAGCGGTTCGTTGTCGGCAACGATGGCATCAAACATTTGTTTTTTGTTGGTTTGAAAATTACACAAACTCTCGCACACTGACGACGGTGACGACGACGACGACGCTTGCGCCAGACGCTAGTGTTGGTGCTGTGAAAGAGAAAAATTTTTACTTGCCGCGTACTGCACAACGCAAGATTTTTTGTTTTTTATGTTTATTTTTGCAATGCTTCTATTGCTGACGGTGGGATCGCTTCCCAAATGGCATTGAAGCGCGCGCGGCGCAGAGTTAGTTGCTATTACTTTTATATTTTCTATGACCGGCTTCGTGAAGAAAACCGCCGGACTGACGCCGCTGTTGCCGCCGCCGATGATCGGGGCGCGATTGCATAATACAATAACTGTAGACCACCGTACATAAACTTACACTACACAATTTACACACCGGGTAGGCAGGTAAGTGAAACTTATGGCGTTTTCGTTTTTAATTTGCACTACACCGGTGCAGTGCTACACTGAGGCATGAATAAACGAACAAAAATGACGAAAACATAAACAGTAACCATTGACTACAATTAACGATTCCATTGCACAGAGCTACACCAAACTTTTGATGAGTGCTACACCAGTGGTATCGGTGCAGAAACAGTGTAGCACTGGTGTAGTGCAATTGGTAAAAACGAACGGTTTAGGTGCAGCTTTCGCTACACCGGTGTAGTGCAATTTAAAAACGAAAACGACATTAATCTCGGCGATTGACTACACCTTTTTAATAGACTAACCGGCATCGTCGTCGTCGTCGTCGTCGTCGTCGTCGTCGTCGTCGTCGTCAAAACAACGGGTTTGTTTATTTACTTACTTTGTTTTGTAGCTGCACATTGCATGATGGGGTCGATCGAGAAAAGCCGGCGTTAGATCGATTCGTCGCCGGCACGGAGGGAAAATGGTTGCGTTTGTGAAAATGCATTTTTGAAACGTGGTATTAAAAATCGATCTACGATCATGCGAAATGAGTATTAGTGGTTTTTAATTACCTTAAAAATGAACCCTTTAAACAGTAGCTCCCTTTTAGTCCCACAGTGCACAGCGAAAGCGAGAGTGTGGTTTACCCACACCAGCATTGGCCCGGTTGGGATTGCCGTGTGTGTGTGTGCGGCGCTCTTGCGTTGGCATAATTCGGCATAAATGAAATATATAAATATATGGGCAATAATGTAACTAACGCTCTGCAATCATTGCTCCGATACTCGTTGGCGCTGGCAGATCTGGGTCTGTAGGTATTTCGAGTTGATTGACTCGTGCGCAAGCTTCAATCACTCAACCACTTTCGGTATGAGTTTTTCTTTTTCTTACCCGGCGATCGTAGGCTCTAGCGATTCAATGAATGTGAAGCATTTTTATAGCCACTTTAGAGCAGCAACGCCATTAGTTAGTACGAGTTCCATTGCGCCAGACCACCACAGCCCTCACCTACCTAATGAGGTAATAAGCGAGATAAACTGCTGTCCAATCGGCAGCAAATTGGTTCGGACATGAACGTATATGATCGATCGGTAATTTTTCGTTTCGCTTGTTTCGTTCATCGACCGCCATGGTTTAGGTTCTAACAGCTACCGCCCCGGCATCTGCAAAATCCGTAGACCTTTTGGTTCAGAAATGCCAAATGTCACTAAGAAAAAAAAATACCCATCATTAGACAATTGCGTTTACCAAAAGTGAAGGTCAACCGACCGGCCTTTACGCTGTTTACTCGCCGATTGTTCCTTGGCGTGCCACGAGGCCAAAGGTAACAACGGCTTCGTAGTTCGAACAACGCATCATTAGTTCAGCGCAACTACTGTTGTTTTGTTGTTGCTGACGTTGACTTCGAAACCCGGTTATTTGGAGGAACAGACGGTAGAGCAAAATAACAAACAAACGAAACAGGAAAATGGCACATGAACCAAGTAACCAAGTTGCTAGTAAGTAAGAAGGGTAACAGGTCAGATTTGGAGGGGAACGACCATTGCAGCTAGCTAAACCATGCAATTCAAAATGAGCTGAATTGGAACAAAAGTGCAATCATTACTGGTAACTGTTGAATTAGTCTTTGCTGTTGCCAATGCTAGCAGGAGAAGCTATAATAAGCGAAACTCGAAATTGTATGCTTCGAGTAGTGCATAACTGCAATTGGAGCTTGTGCGATTTGTGTGGCCTGGGGAACTGATTGCTAATGATTTACGCTAGAAAAAAAATTTTTTTTCCATCAGTTCTCTTAGTTCTGGAAATCTCATATCTGAAATTTTATATCTGCCCCGAAAGGGAGTTCATATTGTTATACCACATTCGAAAGGTCAGACTGGAAACAATTTTCTCAAAGTTTCAACCCTTTAACTGCCATATTGACAAACTAGGGTTTCTTCAAAAATCAAATAAAATAAAAATCAATAGAACTACCCTAGATTCGTAGGGCACGAATAATTGGTTTACTGCACCGGAGAGAATTGCATATAGTGTCAAGAGAAAAAACTCATATTTTCCTGCTTATTACTGCGGTATTATAAAAAAACCAATCTTCTAATCCACCCAGTAGAGTGATAGTGCCTTTCTCTTGCCATTTAAATATTCTCTGTAACATTTGTGAGATTCTATCCTAGGTCATTAGTACTGTGAGCTTATCTAATAACCTAAGAGTAGCTTTCAAATGAGTCTAAGTCTTTCGAAATCGATTCTTTAATCGGTAAGAAAACAACGCGTTTTGTCGGTTACGTCACTTATACCGTTGAATTTCCGGAACCGGACGCGACAGCAATTTTATGTTCGAACTTAATCAATGGTGTGATAGTAACTTTCAAATGAGTCTTTCAAAGGCTTTCAAAATCGATTCTTTAATCTCCGAAAAAATTTGCGGAACTGAAAAACATTGGGGTTTTTCAGTTACGTCACATATAAGATTACATCTCTCGAACCGGAAATGCTCGCCATAACCCACCCTTCCAAGTTTGATTGACATTGTTAGCTTTTAAATTAGCTTAACTTTATCTAAATTCGTTGAGTCACCTTCGAGACTAGACTTGTAGAAATCAGCTCTGCCGTCTCTGAGCAAATTGAGCGGTAAATAAGGATGGCGTTTTGTCGGTTACGTCACTCATACCATTATATCTTGAGCCGTTTGACCTTCGAACTTAATCCACAATTCTCTAGTAGCTTGCAAATGAGCCAAAACGTGTTAAAATTGGCTTAGCCATCTCTGAGAAAATTAGGCGGGTTAAAAACAACGAGTTTTGTCTGTTACGTCACTTATAGTATTATATCTCTGGAAACGGAAGTGACAGCCACTTGATCTTCAAAATTGATTCGCAATCCAAATGTAGCTTTCAAACGAGCTTAAGTTTGTAAAAATCGGTTCTGCCAACTCGAAGAAAAAAGAGTAGAGAGAAAAATCGCGTTTTGTCGGTTACGTCACTTATACTATTATATATCCCCGGAATAGAATGTGACGAACGTTTGATTTTTTAACTTCATCCAAAATCAAATAGTAGCTTTCATACGAGCCTAATCTTGAAGAAATCGGCTCTACCATCTCTGAGCAAAATGAGCGAAAAAAGAACGCGTTTTGTCGGTTACGTTATTTGTACTATGATAACTCCGAAATCAGAAGTGACCGACATTTCTTCTTTGAACTTGATCCACAATTTTATAGAAGCTTGCAAATAAGCCTAAATCTCTAATAAAATCGAGCGGTAAAAAAATAACGCGTTTTATTGGTTACGTCACTTATACCATTACTTCTCCAAAACCGGAAGTGGAGGCCATTTGATATTCGAATTTAATCAATGGTCCAATAGTCGCTTTCAACAAAGCCTAAGTTTGTTGAAATCGGTTCAGCCATCTCCAAGAAAATTGAGCGGTATTTTTTTTAAATGCCCACATACACATGCAGACATTATCCGAATTCGACGAGCTGAGTCGACTGGTGTATAGCACTATGGGTCTCCGCGGCTCCTTTCGAAAGTCGGGTTTTCTAGCGATTCTATCAAAAGTCATAACTTGCCATTAAATAGAAATAGAAAAGCAATAATTTTGAGAAAACATCTCCAGAAGAACACACTTCTGGAACCGGAAGTCGAATCTGGACACAGCTTGGAAATTCAGTATAGGATCGTAAGATCATTGATTCAAATCCAAGTTTGAGAAAAAGTTGGTGAAACCATCTTGGAGAAAAATGAACTGGCGAGCTTGAGGAATGGAGTTACATTTCTGATGTGATGAGTGAAAGAAACTGCAAATTCAAGTGTTTGCTTTTATGAATGAAATTTTAGAAGAAATAACTTCTTACAAATTGTAAATAAATTTGATGCGGATGCGACCAATTGATGTTTCAAATTAAATGATGGCTTTTTGGTCAATTGGTTTCGCGTCAAACATTTATTTTACGTTACCGGCCAACGTTTCGAGGGTCATATTAGGGCCAAACGACTACACATATTTTTCGTCAAAACCACTTGACCAACAAGCCATCATTTAATTTGAAACAACATCAATTGGTCGCATCCACATCAAATTTATTTACAATTTGTAAAAAGTTATATCATCTTAAATTTTCTCCATGAAAGCAAACAATTGAATTTGCAGCTTTTTTCACTCATCACCCTGTGCTTCCGGAAGCTGGATTTATATGAAATTTGGAAAGTTTCTATGGGACAATTCATTTGAGCCCAAGTTCGTGAAAATCGGGTTCGCCATCAAAGTAAGTGCATATTGTTCTCACATACACAAACAGACATTTTGCGATCTCGACGAACTGATTCGAATGGTAGAAGATGAAAATCGCCCATCACCGTGATGTGATCGCGTAAGTGTCGTAAACGCTATAATTGAAAGCTCAATGATCGCTCAACCGATTCAGACGATCTGAGACTTGTTCGGAAGCTAAATTGAGATCCCGGGACAAGTGATAATATCTCAGGGTACGAACTTCCGATTTTTGACGTTTCGGCCTTAGTTATAGACCTTTATCAAGGAACATAGAAAAAAAGTCGGATTTCACATTGCATGGCCTTTCTTTATGATAAAGGCAAAAGAGGCAAAATTTTCGTTATTTCATTGGACTGACACAGAAATCCGGATATAAAATTCGGCTTGTAATATATTTAGGAGTTAGAAAAAATAAATCATAAGTTAAAAAAAATCAAAGTGAAAAATATATTCAGCATCTCCTGAGAATATTGTAATCAACTCAAAAAAATCTCGATTGATTCGGGTAATTCGCAAAAGTGTGCTTTGGCGATTTGTCACCAGAACACATTTTTGCCAATTACCCGAACTAATCGAGAAATTCGGTAACAGAAGTATTAGCAATAATACATTTGAGCTCAATCATTGACGCCTTTGTAATTTTCATCCAAGTATGCAAGTGTTTTGGTTATCGGTTCAGCAATCATCGAAAAAGTTGTGCAGAGTGCGGTCTTGGTGTTATATTTTTTGTATCATTCTCGTTCTAACCTAATTAATAATTACTGAGTTGGTAGGTTAAAATGTTGTTTCGTTTATGTACTTAATTTTCTTCTCTCTACTTTGTTCTTGGTATTATAAAACAAGCGAAAGTTTTTTACTATTCGACGTTTCGGTCTTTGGTGTCGGCTAGCAATTTGATCTGATCAATGATAATAAAATCTTTCGGTATTCCTTGATAAAGGTCTACAACTAAGGCTGAAACGTCGGAAATCGAAAGTTCTGTCCATGAGCTATTTTTGTTTGTTCCGAGAGCTCATTGTAACTTCCGACCAGACTTTAGATCGTTTAAAGCGGTTCAGCGCACATTGAGCCACGAGTTTTGTCGGTTACGTCACTTATGCGAACTATTTTACGGTAACGAACTATTTGAACGTGATCTGTTACCATATTAGCCTTTCAACAGAGCCCAAGTTGGTTGAGATCGGTTGAGATATCTCTGAGAAAATTGTCCATTTTTCCGGTGAAGTCACCGGAAGTGTTCGCCATAATCGATTTCAATGCCACACTGTTGTTCCATATGTTCTAATCGGTTCAGTCATCTCGGTGAAAATTGTGCGGATGGAAAAGAGTGCGGTATGTCGGTTATGTCATTTATATAATTATGTCTTCGGAACCGGAACGGTTCGCCATTAACTTTTCAAATTTGATAAATACTCAGAATAAAATAATGAAATTTATATGACTTGTACTTTAATGGTACTATGAAATCGTCATCAGTTGAATCGAATATCTGATTTAAAACCATGATCACTGTAAAAACAAATTAAACTGCATCGATTTTTCAATTAACAAGACTTTACATTTAAAAAGTGTTTAGTATATCGAAAAATGAATAACTGCAAAGTAACTTTCCATTCAATTGTCTGCTCCAAATATGTGCATGAAAATATATGCACATTGACAAAATTTTGTTTCATTTGTTTAGCCTTCCAATTGAGCCCAAGATTGTCAAAATCGATTTAAATATTTGTGAGGAAATTAAGTGAAAGTGCAGTTTGGCGGTTACGTCACTTATACCATTTTTTCTTCTGAATTGGAAGTGTCTATCATTTGTTCTTTGAACTTTATGAATGATCCAATAGTAGTTACGGATCGTCTATATTGGTTTAGTCATCTCCAAAAAAATCCAATGAATGGAAGAAAGTCGGTTACGTCACCTATACCATTATATCTACGTAACAGTAGGTGTCAGCAATTTGCTTTTCAAACTTGATCAACCCTGTAGTAGCTGTCAAACGAGCTTAAGTATGTTGAAATCGATTAAGCCATGCCCTAGTCATTTTGAGCAGATAGGCAAAAGTGCGGTATGTGCGTTAAGTCATTAGCGGAGATGTAAGCCGATAGCTGTATAGCAGTCTGCAAACTGAGACTAAGATCGGTTGAAATCGTTTTTGTTATCTTCGATACAATCGAGCGGATAAAAAAATGGGACATGTCGGTTACATCACTTATATTATAATATCTTCGGAAACGGAGGTTTCCGCTATTGGATCATCGAACTTAGTTTATGACTCAATAATAGCTTTCAAACGAGCCTAATGGTGTACAAATAAATTCAGAATAGCTCAGTTCAGTTTGACTAGATGCAATAAATCGTCTCCGAAAAAATATAGTGTGTAAAATAAAAATGCGGTTTGTCGGTCACGTCACTTATGACATCATATCTCCGGAACCAGAGGTGTCAGAAATTTGATTTTAGAACTTGAATAATGGTCCTTTTTGCTTTTGAGCTAATTGAAAACTGAGTCCTATGGTATGTAACACTAGGGATCTCCTGGGTTCCACTCTAACGTCGGGTTTTTTCAGTAATTCTGTTCATAGAGAGCAAAATAATCAAACATAATTTTTTATGTATTTTCAAATGTTATCCACTTCTGTTTAGATATCGTGCAAAAAAGTATAACATTTGTGCCGATAGGTGGTTTTATAGGTTTTAAGGAAACGCGCTTCAAAATTTATGCGCTTTTAAGTCCTTATCTCCGAAAGTAATTTTAAATTTCACTTGGAATCTTCAAGTTTTCAGGCAGTATCTATCACAAAATAATAGAAATAGATTCTTCGTAATCGTGTCATAGATTTTTAGTTTAATCCCTTCATTCTTTCATTTGAATATGATGCAGGTTGCGAGATAAAGCTCTCTTTAAATATTCATGTCACTATACATTTATTTCTAAAAAGGCGAATCTAACGCATGCAAATATATAGCTTATCAGAACATCTAGAGGCCGCTTTCACAGAGGGCATGTGCACTCGGGTCCACGGTTTCAGGGAGTCCTTGATGGGACTAACCGAGCAACAACAAAAAGGTCATTCAGTTAGTTAGGGACACACACATTAATCTTGCCCCCGGGCTCATTAATACGTAAAAGTGGCGCTGGTTAAAACACAAGGTTAAATTCCTGAAAAGGAGTCTAATACCAAGGATTTGCTCTGGTTTCGCTTCTATATGAGAAAATCAAAAATCAATTAAATTAATGCGATTATCTTATCAGTCTCATTCTTATTATATTATATCTAATATAATAAAATGTCAATTCAATGAAATAAATTTTCCGTTACCGTTTCCTAAATCGAACGTGTCAGAAACAATAAAATAGCTCCTTTGTAGATTTTAAACGATTCCAAGTATGACGACATCGGCTGAGGAACTGTTGGAGAAAAATGGTTCAGTTAGACCAGAGTGTCGTTTGTCGGTTATGTCACTTATAATTACATGTCCGAAATATTCGCTTCTAGTCTACCGAGCTTAATCAGTGGCTATATTGACAAATTGTGTTTCTTATTTATGTACAATTCATTTACGGTGCATTATCGCGACCGTGAAATTCGTGCCGAGAAAAAGTCAAAAGATCTAGAATTCTATTATCGTGAAAAAGCAATAAGACGATTTCGGCACGAAATAGCTGACAAACGTAACCGCCACAGACACTTTGACCATCGGAACATGAAATTAATGGCGTATTTCATTGAAAAACACTGGTGGCGTGGATTGCTCTGGTTTTGCACTTTCGAGCAGAAATCGCAATGAAACACCGTCAGAATGTTGCATTTCTGCTCGAAAGTGCAAAACCAGAGCAATCCACGCCACCAGTGCTTTTCAATGAAAAACGGCATATGGTTTGTTTAGGAACCAAATCTGTCTCGTTTTTAAGAAAGTTCAGGGGATTCAACTGAACAAAACTAACAGTGCAGTATGCATTGAATTTCATCCTGAGCCCGCGGCAGCAAATGAAAATGTTAAATACGATTTATTAATTTTAGTTGTTTGACGTAAAGCCGCCATAACTAAGTTCAGTTTTGCAATGACTGAGCGGAAACATATATTGGAGAAGCCAAATGAATGAAAAACTAACAGAAAAGATGAATTTTTGGGAAAAAGATACGCTCAGAGACAGGACTCGAACCTGCGTTCTTATGCATTCCGTGCATACGCGCTACCATTTCGCCACTCTAAATTTTGTTTCAGTCACTCTAAAACGCCAGTCAGACACAATAGCGCGTACATCGAACATGAGTAGGAGAGTGTATTTATAATCGCTAGTCACCTTCTTTAATGGTGCCAGTCGCTGGCTGGACATACAGCATTTGCGCCCCAAAAAAACCAATTCAATATCTTCGTTTTCAATAGGATAAGACAGCATAATAATTTAACTTAGATTACCTGAAGTGAGCAAACGGAATTGGCAGGAATAAAATCTTTTTACATCAGTGTAACATCGAATATTTCACTGTCGAACTCACACTATAAACGAAACTCAGTTCATATTTTCCCTAACCAAAATAAAAGACAAAACTTATCTTTTCGCCGTCCTTCCACTTTACCATGCTCCATTCTCGCTTTCAATACAGGCGAACCTATCATCAAATGATGACAAGGTTCTACCCGAAACCGAAACTTGAAGATTGCATCGATCATGTCTTCGCAGTTTGTCTGAGAGAAAGAAAATACCAGGACGAAAAAGAAAAAACTTCACGGTAAACATAACTGGGTCACTTCCTAGATGCTTTCCTCCCAAAGATTCGCCACCATCGTGGAGTATTTTTGAGGTTGAATTATTCCGACAATTTCACCTCTATCTGCCATGTTCCCATTTTGACAGGAACAGTGCGCGCACGAATGCAGCGAATCTGACGAGCGCGTGGGTGTAGAAAGGTAGGTAGATGCTGCTGTAAGATGCCGGTCGTCGAGACGGACTATGCGAGGTGGGAATTTATTTCTCTCGTAACAGACGGCGTGTGTGAACCAAGACTGTGCGATTGCCAAGTCGTGAAATACACCAACCAAAACAAATTCCGTCGACGCAATGTCTGTGTTTCGGAAGCAGCCCCATTTGTTTGTTTTTTCTTTCATTCGTAGGTTTCCTGGTTCTCATGGTTTGGTAATCTTAAATCCAATTCGGTTTCAATCGACAAGAGATATTACAGAAGGACCCTTTTCCATTTGTCAGTTATCTGTTCAGTGTCAGTTCGATCAAAGCTATTATCTAGACCTTGGTAAGATGACGTTAGCAGTATGGAATTATATCGGATGATCCTCTTAAAAACGACATTTCATGTAAACATGTGAAAACAGACGCGCAGCGTGCAACCATCATAGTAACAAAACAACATTTATTTTGTGATTGGTGACCCTGAAGATGAAACGATGTTCCATTCATACGTTGGTCAGAAGTGTGTTTTTATGTAGAATGGTCAATATGTTTTGTGTCTCTTTAGATACAGTATAAAAAAATCTCTTCTTGACCCACCTAGTGGAATGTTATTGCATTTCTCTTGTCATTCAAACAGTCTCATAACAAAAACAACTTCTATTGCGATAATTTTAGAATTAGATTAATGGAGATTGAAGCGCACTTGAGCACTTACATCGCATATTCGACAAGATTTCCAAAACCAACACGTACTAACAATAATACATTTCAACTAGATTATTAGCTTTTTTTCTGAAAAAAAAACTGCGTATAGACAAAAGAGCTATTTATCGGTTATGTTACTTATACCATTATATCTCTGGAATCCACAAGTGACAGTCATTTGATCCCTGCACTTGATTTACATTCTAAAACTAGCTTTCAAATGGAACTAAGTTTGTGGAAATCGGTTTAATCATCGCCGAGAAAATTGAGCCGTGAGCAATAGGTGACTTTTGGAGGTTACGTCATTTATACCACTCTATGTCTGAAACCGAAAGTAATAACCGTTTGAACAGTGAAGTTTGTTTACGTTTACGTTCCAAAACTAGCTTACAAACTAGCCTAAGCTTGTGAAAATCGATTTTTTCACACTTCCTAGAGAAGTGTGAAAGAGAAAAAAATACGTTCTGTCGGTTACGCCACTTATATTATTATATCTGTTAATATTGTAATTTTTTTCTCTGCACTATAAGACTTGCTTAGAGCCGGTGTAGAAGAATTCACATTATTCTTTGGTGAAGATGAAATTTACCGTAACAAGCATATTGTTAGTACATTCAGATTTTTTACGCGGTTTCATCATGCGTTTTTTTACGCGGCTTTTTTACACGGATTTCCGAAGTTTCCGTAACTTCGTTTTTAATTATGCAGAATGTTTTTAGTCAACTCTCTGACAATTAGAAAATTGTCGATCGTTAAAAAAAATTATTTTTTCTGCACCAGATCCTGAGCTTTCATGAATTTCTAAGACATTTGGCATTAAAAAATTGGATTTTTTTTTAAATATTTTTTCTCTGCGATTACACATTTGGCATAAAAAGAATTTTTTTTCTTCAGTTTTGCAGTTTTTTCTACGTGAATTTCCGAATCTACGCGGTCTTAAATTCTCCAAGTCCCAAACTCGTTTTCTTCATTTTTCAGCAGAATACAGCATATCTCAATGTTTCAGGCATTTCTAAGGAATCAAATTTTTTTTTCTTTAGCTTTGCGGTTTTTTTTCACGCGGATTTCCGAAGTTACGCAATCTTTTCACGTATATTTCCGAAGTTACGCGTTTTTTGCGCGTATTGACATACGGCCGGTTGGTTTTCGTATATGAATAATGATTTACATGGGTACTCGCCGTCCAGACCGGATACCACGCAAGAAGGAACAGCTCCACTTCTGCGCATAGATAATATACATACACAATATAGGATATCGGTTGAAAATTCCTAGTTTTTTTCCAATTTCTGCGGAAAGAATGTGGTATTTCTTTCTATTGCGATATGTCTTTTCAACCAAATCCTTGCCTTTGTGTGCAGAATGATTAAACATTCGCAATTTACATGCGAATGCGATCCTTTCATGTTTGATACAATGTACATTAGTTATGCCAACATTTTGAAAATAATGAATCGAAATTAAACAGTTTCAGTGTTTTTTTCAGTTCAACGGTCGCTGAGAAAATATATATTTGAAAATTTTGGCCGATTTCCATACAATTAGATTTAAATTATGTGTGTGTGCGTCATTTAAAAAACTCTTGAATTATATCCGAATCCGACTACCGGTTCCGGAATTGCAAAGTGAGGGGACTTCAACTTTTAAACCGTTGTTTGAGGGCTAAGGACTTCTAAGGCTCAACACTTTACCAATTAAAAAGGTTATGCTATTTAATGTTCGAATGAAGTTTCTTGTTTTTATTCAAGATTCAACGATAAGTTGTTTTGAAGAACCCCTTAGAACAATTTTTGAAAATATCAGTAATATGAGAAAAGCAGCATGAAAACCACTAGGTGAATTAAAACAGGTTTTTCTTTGCTATGGGACAATAAGGCATTTAATATATATGCGGTTTTTTTGTTTTGTCTTAGAAATACACGAAGCGTCGAGATTTGGTGGTATACTGATTTTTTTAGGTCTACTCCACTTTTTTTTTCAAAAAGACTATTTTTTTCAAAAATATTTTTGTCGAAATTATAACGGATCGCGACGTTTCATGCATTTGTAAGACATTTGGCATCAAAAAAAAATTCCATTACGGAAATGTCAAAATTTTTCTTAGTTCAATAGTCGATTTTTTCCAAACTAATTTTCGTCGAAATAACACCAGAATTCGATGTTTCATGCGTCCCGGGTTGGCGGTTCAATGCATAGGGCGCCGGTCTTACAAACCAGTTGTCGTATGTTCGAGCTCCGACCTGGAAGGATTCGTAGTGTTAGTAGAATCGTAGAATCGCACCAGCCATGCACTGGTTCTGTACACTCTGAATCGGCTGCGAAGTCTGTTGAAACAGAAGGTCAAATTCCACTACAGGAATGTAATACCAAGGCTTTGCTATGAATTATTGAAGACAACAACATAAATTTCTTTAGTTTTGAGAGATTTTTCAACGGGGATTTCCGAAGGCACGCGGTTTTTTTAGTGTTTTTTTTTTGTACGATACTAATACCCCTTGTAAAACAAGACTTCAGTGTAAACAAGATTTTGACACGATTTTTTACAATGCTACACGCATTTTTTTTCAATGCTACAAGTAATTCAATTTGACACGTAGCTTTGAGAAGATGAGGGAAACATGCATCGGACTAGAAACCGAAGCTAGGCGTATCTGACTGGCTACCGATGGATCAAGAACAAAATACATTAAAGGAAAAGGTTCTAAAGAAGAAATACCACACCATCCACCGTTTCATATTGATAGACGATGGCAATATTGATAGCCCAGTGAAAATGGTTCTTTAGTCCAATCCGATTGGAACGCAGCGCAGCGAGAAAGGTGAATCGATCATGTGGAAGACGAATTATAAAGTATCCGTAACTTGAATGGATCGAATTAGCTGGACCGACACTTGATACAGTAAAAGACACTCAAGAACAAAGGATTTTACAAAGTTCTGTAATGATTCAGAACTATGAAGTCACTGACTTTATCTAGGTGAATCGTCAATTTTAAACGATCCAATTTTCAAAACACTGAATCAAATTTTTTATCTCCAAACATTTAAATTCAAAGCCGTTCAATGAAAAAAAATGTCAAACGGCTAAACGTTCGCCATCAAAATCGGAAAATGAAAAAAAAACTATGTGAAGAAATTAAAGCTTCCGGAAAAATATCATCCCGATGCAATACAACAAAAGACGCATTTCACGCCAACTCGAATAAAATGTTGGCAGCCCCGTCTCAGATTTCAATGAAACTTTCTGAACATGTAGACTCACAGAAAGCCATTTTGTTTTACCAAAATTGATCTAGACTGTCTTCTGAATAGCAGTTTTCTTCAAATGGTTTCAGTCGAAAAATGCAAATCCTACAAACAATTGTTGTATTAGTGATTTTCCCAAAATCGGGGAAATGAGATTCTAAGCTTGGACAGTGGATTCAATACATTGTAGTAAGTGTTACGAGTACCTTTAGAAACGATACTGAGACAACGGCATCCCATCCTCCTGTCATTCAATCTGATATCAGTCAATCGAATACGACAAAAACCGTCATGGACAGCATCGCAATAACTTGATTTGTATGCAACTGCCGGATGACGGTCAGTTTAGCGCGCAATGTACTGCATAGATGGAAAGTTGAATTTACCAACGGCTTTAACAACATTATCGTTTATTTTGGCACCAGATGTCGCTACCGTCTGGTGCAGCAAACAGCACCGTCGCTGCGTGCGACGTTCTCTTCTGCCTGCATCGAAATTGAGCGAGTAGTCAGTGTGGAAAATTTGCATCGGAAATTGCTTGTCGACCTGTCGCAATTCCAGAGCTTCAGAGCTCGAGCTTTGGCGGTGTCAAGGATAGTCCATTGGAGGCGCAAAAAAAAAGAACAGCAAAATCGAACGGCAATCAAATAACGGAAATTAAACTTGGCTGCCATAGATTGAAGGATTCCGGTAAACAAGTGACTTCCAGTGAGCGCTGGTTATCAACGGTGTAGCAATTAAAATCATCGAAACGCATGACATTTCGATTAGAGGCGATCTGAGAAGAACACGTTTCAGTTCAATAACCGGCTCCGATCAACGTACAAGAGGAAAAAAATTCAAGGGTCGACACTAAAATGGTTAACCTGCATCTTCGCTGCTCTCTGCCAGAAGATACCTCCAATGAATCATGATAGTCGTTCAATGTCGGCAGGTACCCTCCAGCTATCAAGGTCAACGAACGTCATTTTCGATTCGACAGACGAAAAAAATAAACGGGTTTACTGCCGATGACATTCACCCTTCCAACCCGCGGCACATGCAAATTAAGGTGAAAGAAGCCAAACTAGTCTCGATTGGCACGAAGTACTCAATTGGAAAACAAAAAGTTGGATGAATCTTCGCCGTCCGTCCGTCCGGCCTACATTTCTCCAACCAAGCGCGCGAACACGTAATAAGCCTCCACCACCACCCGTCGACGCCCACATTCCGACGGGGCGATGGGATGGTACACATTTTGGCTAACGTAACTGCTACGATGTACGCTATCGGCTAGGCCCGTCCCGTCTTACCACCGCCGGCCAATCCTCAACAATAACCGAAGAAGACCTTGGCCCCGATTTTCACTTTCAACCAGCGGACAACAAAAAGTCGGACATAACTTCGGACTCCGCTTCGTGTTGCCGCTCTGCTACCAGTTGTGGAACGGACCGACCGAAGGGGGGATACCACCATTGACCACGGGCCGGAGTACGGCTGCAGCTGATTGAAGCTGCAACACGGTTGCGAAGCCGAATAGGTACGTAAACAAAACGGTAATTAACGGTTGCCTTCCCACCATGCACGGTAAACGGACGGGGTGCCCCGTTTTGCAGTGTAAATCATTGAAACATGGAAATACAGGCAAATTGGTGATCGAACAAACAATCTTGCTTTAGCAGCAATGTCCGATGCATTTTTATGTATCCACCGATTGGTGTTTCCAATTATGAAAATACGGTTCTTTTTGTTCCATGTATCATATGTTATTGTACGACTTATCCAGTCGTAACTTTTTACCCCAGTATTTATTACCGTGTACATTATTTGTCTCACTTTTATTTTTATTAATTTTACCCTACTCTGTATGACTTATTCTAATATATTGTATTATAATTATGAATTTATTATTTAATATAGTTTAATGTTTTGAATATATTTCGTCCATACTTTGATTGAAAGTCATTTTCCTTTATTGTTATTTATTGTTCATCGTCTCTGATTTCATATTCGTTCTTTATACAGTTTCCATTCAAAATGATTTGCTATTTGTTTCATTGTATTGTGATATTTTTTCCCGATTTTCAAAGGCCAAGAATATGACAAAAAATCATTTGATAAAAATTTTATGAAAAATATCACGAAAAACCTATTTTAATCCACCTAGTGGTGCAATGATGCCTTTGTCGTATTTCTCATACCATCATAAATGTTACTGTGGAGTTCTAAAAACAACTGTTCATTGAATAGAAACAGTAAAATTTGTTCGAAAGTAATCTAGAAAAATTTACGAATCAAAACATTCTGTAGTTCCGGAACTGGAAGTGATTTATTTATTTATTAGATCTTCCGGATGAGCACCCCACCAAGATCCTGTTATTGTTCGAAGAAAATTTACTCTTTGTTGGCATTTTGTTATCAGATACCTAATGTGTCCTCCCCACCTGCATTTGGAATCAAACCACACCCCGAGGTATTTGAAAGTCAAAACCTGTTGGACCATTCTTCCCATCATATGAACCTGAAGCTACGCGGGATCATGCTCTCTTGAAAAGACGACCAGCTCTGTTTTGTCCGCAGAGAATTCGATACCCAGATGAACAGGCCAAACAGACAAGTTATTTTAGGATTCTTGCAATAGTTGTTGCAAATCAATAGGTTTGGGTCCAGTAACTGAAACTTCGACCAGATGATGATCTGCCGATTGTCTTAGTGTGCATGGAGTTACTAGACAGCTGTCAATGTCATTCACGTAAAAGTTATAGAGGAGCGGACTCAGGCATGAGCCTTGTGGGAGACCCATGTAGCTAATTCTGCATGATGTCGAATTGCCATGTGAAAAATACATGCATTTCTCTTAATTAATCGCTGAAAGTCCATGTTGATAGAGCTTGTCTGAAAGAACATCAATGGAAGCTGAATCAAATGCTCCTTTAATGTCTTAAAATACAGATGCCATTTGTTGTTTTTGAGCGAAGGCAATTTGGATGTCAGACGAAAGTAATGCAAGGCAATCATTCGTCCCTTTATTTCTACGGAAGCCAAACTGAGTGTCTGAAAACAAACCGAGACGTCGAAGAATAATTGTTTCAAACAATTTTCTGATGCAGGACAACATTGCAAAGGGTCTATATGAGTTGTGATTGGAAGCTGGTTTCCCCGGCTTTCGAATGGCGATAACTTCCACTTGCCTCCAGTCAGGTGGAACAATATTTTGCTCAAGAAACTTGTTGAACAGTTCCAACAAACGTCTTTTTGCAAGGTCGGGCAGATTCTTCACCAAGTTGAATTTAATTCTGTCCAACTCTGGAGCGTTATTGTTACAAGACATGAGTGCTATGGAAAATTCCATCATTGAAAAGGGGCTATCAATGGAACTATTATTTGAAGAAGACTCCCAAATAATGCTCTGCGTAGGAACAGAATCTGGACAAACTTTCCTCGCAAGATGAAATATCCATCGGTTACGATCATATTCCTACGTTACGATTTCTCATTCGTCCGGCTGTATTTCAAAGAGTGCTTATTGAGATTTCTTTTGACAAACCTTCGACAAAATGTACTTGGTTTCTAAAATCAAGAATTTTTCAAAATTCTGAGGAGTTCCTCCTCCTCGTTTTAAAAACGTCTTGAAAGCATTTTGTTTCGCGTGCTTAGCATCTTAGCACTATTTGTCCCACCAAGGGTTTGGAGGCCTTCTACCGAGAAATCGTTTGGTTTGTGCTTGTTCTGCGGCCTCCAGAATCGAACAAACGAGGAAGTCATATTCTTCAAGTGGGGGGAGCTCTTCCATTGAAGTTAAGACACTTGAAATATTGCTTTGGAATTTAATCCAGTCATTATTTTTTGTCAAATCATATGGAATATTAACTGAATTAGCAATACATTTGTTACTGCTAATTGAGATGATGATTGGTAAATGATCGCTACCATGTAAATCAGGAAATACTTTCCAGGTGCAATCTAATCGAATTGAATTCGAGCAAAGAGATGAATCTAATGCACTTGGACATGCAGGAGGTCTTGGGATCCGTGTCATGCTACCCATATTCAATACCGTCATGCTAAAATTGTCGTAAATATAATATGTTAGAGATGATCTGCTAATTGGAAGTATTATCTACAGCGAATTCAGGGATTCTGTATGAAACCGTTAGTTTTTTCCTTTGAATATAAAAGTTTGTGAAAATCGTTTTGGCCATCTAGAAAAAAAGTAAGGTAGATCATTTTTGCCGTTTTTAACCATTGTTTCCAATAATTCTGAAACCTAATTTCGAGGACCGGAATAGCCGAAGTTGATTCGTATGACCAGCAATAAATATGGTCTACAAATTGGAACAGTTTTGAACCTAAATGACAAGAAATTTCCCCTCTTTTGTTTCGTCGCTTTTGGCAGCAGTATAAAATTTTTAACGCTTAACCCAGTAGTTTCGGAACCGGAAGTCGGAACCAAACGAAATTCAGAAATTTCACCTTCTACTAAAACCTAAGTTCATGAAAATCGACCAACCCATATCTGAGCAAATAGTCTGAGTTTCATTTTGGAGTATTTAAACACTATTTTCGAAGTTTCCGGAATCGGAAATCGGGTGCGCCGGAATTATTTTGATAGGCCGTCTACTAACAATGACTAACGGTTGGAATAGTAGAATAGAGTCCAGTTTAGTTTTTTTTGCACATAAAGTGACGCTATACAATTTCTAATACTCTTAACCCCGTAATTCCGGAACCGGAAGTTGTATTCAGCTGAAATTTTAAAGCTTTGTATGGGATCATGAAACCTTTGAATCTAGGTTTGTGAAAATCGGTCACACTCTAACTGAGGAAAGTAAGTAAATAATCAGCCTCTTAGCTGTTGGTTTTTGTTTTCTTTATAGCATGTACGAAACTGAGCAAAGCCCGCTGTGTGTATGTTTGTAAAGGCGAGTTGTGTTTTCTTCTTCCGTGCCAGCTCGTACCGGTGCCTACTGATTTTTTATCGTCATTTTACATGACGGTTTGAAAGCTTTGACACTCATCGCCCTGTAATTACGGAACCGGAAGTCAGATCCGGATGGAATTTCCGTAGTTTTTGAGACAACACGAGCTTCAATTTAAATCAAGATTTGTGAACATCGGTTCAAACATAGCTGAGAAATCGAAGTGAGTTCTACTTTTTCGAGCTTTTCGTCACTATTTTCAGTGCTTCCGGAACAAGAAATTGGAAACTGTTAGCGCCGACTCAAGTTTATATGCCCACAAATTAATAAGTTTTGCAAATTAGAATAATTTATCAGTCAGTTTTATGGGATTTGTACTTGTGTTTACTATCGTTTAAAAAACACTTAAAAATGAAAATTGTCCACTTATCGTACTCTAGTTCTGAAACCGAAGGTCGGATCCGGATGAAGTACTCTAATTTTTTGTAATAACTTCAAGATCTTTAGTTTGAATCTCACTTTGTGAAAACCGGTCAAGACCATGTCCGAGAAAATCGAGTGCATATTTTATACTTAATTTTCACAGATTACCCTATAACTCCGGAACCGAAAGTCGGATCCAAATGAAATTCAATAGCAGGCTATGGGACTGTAAGACCTTTTTTTTGAATCTAAGTTTTTGAAAATCGGTTCAGCCTGGACAAGTGAGTGCATATTATTGTTACATACGTACACACATATATACACATAGACATTTGCTCAGTTCTTCGAGTTGAATCGAATGGTATACGACATTCGGCCCTCTGGGCCTCGGTTAAAAAATCGGTTTTCACAGCGATGGCATAGCCTTTCTTTATGAGAAAGGCAAAAACACGCCCCTGGAAATGAAATGTTTATACCTATCAGTTTGTAATTCCGGAACAGGAAATCGTATCCAGATGAAATTTAGTAGGATTATAAGGGGTTGTAATACATTTCATTTAAACCTACGCTTTTGAAAATTGGATGTGCGGTCTCTGAAAAAATAGACTGCACGTTTTTAGTTCATTTTGCACATTTTACCAATTATCTCCGGAACCGGAAGTCTGATCCAGATCCGATTTCAATTGCACCCTATGGGACTATGAGACCTTTAATTTGAATCGAAGTTTAGTGACTAAAATTATTTGAATTAAAAAGGAAAAAAATATTTAAAGAGACTGTGTCGATGAAAGAAAAAGGCATTATCACACACATTACGAACAGGTTTTTTGATTACGAATTCTTCTTATTTTGTTATGTTTCTTCCATACTTTTGCTCACACTCATTTTCCATGTTTCTTATTCGTTTCGTAAAAAAAGACAAAATTATTGTTTTTTTTTTGTTAAAAAGATAATTGGAGTTTGTTTGATTTGATCAAGTATTAGTTTGGTTCACTTTGATCCTTGAAATGACTTAAATCTATTGTGAAATGAAATTTTTCGTTATGTTATTGAATGAAACTTTGACATATCACAGATAATACAATTAACTTAAACTTGAAAAAATATTTTTTTCATAGTTTTGTCTTTCTTTATAGAAAGGTATTAGAATTGTTGGAAAAACCCACTATCGAACGGAGCCTCGGAGACCCATAGTGTTATATACCAATCGACTCAGCTCGACGAGATCGGAAAACGTCTGTGTGTGTGCACCTTTTAGCGAATTTTTTAACGCGCAATTTTCTCAGAGATGGATTAACCGATTTCAACAAACTTAGGCTTGTTTGAAAGCTAGTAATGGGCCAGATCGAAGATTAAATGACTGCGACTTCTGATGGTTCGGAAGATATGGTATGAGTGACGTAACCGACAGAACGCGTTATTTTTTTTACCGAGCTAGTTTCTCGGAGATGACTAAACCGATTTTAACAAGCCTAGGCCCGTTTGAAAGCTATTAGACCATTGATCAGGTTCGAAAATCAAATGACTGTGACTTTTGGTTCCGGAGATATGATGGTATAAGTGACGTAACTGACAAAACAAGTCGTTTTTTTACCGCTCCAATGTATATAAGGGTACCAATATTTTGGGATCACCTCTAATTTCGTAAAACGGTAGAGCTCAAAAGTTTAAGCACCTCAGAAAAAGTCCCCATGCAAAATTTGAGCTAAATCAGATATGGGTAAGGTTTCAAAATTTTCGATCTTGAAAAATCACCATAGGGTGGAGTACATAAGTGTACTCCATATATGTAGGAGGTGTTATGCCTGCTGGAGAGAGAGTCTTTTCCCTACTCCCCAAAATAAATAAAAAATAAACAAAAAATGTATAATGGTTGTTTGTTGGCTGTTTCAAAAACACATTGGCTAAAACAAACCAGATTTGATGTTGTCACTACATCAACCAGAAAAAAATCCAGAATTTATAAATTTTTACAACAACTTTCTCTGCTTGAACTACTTGTACTACTACTATTCACAGGTTTCCACAAATGAGTAATTAGAGTAGATTAGGTTTATTAGGTTGAGGAAAACTGCCGCGGAATTCATTATTGATTTGTTTAATTTCGTTTCATTATATGAAAAAAAACTCTTGGTTATAATTGAATAATATTTTACCATTCTACCGCCATTTTGAAGCATTGGAAGTTTGCAACATTAACACAACCAATCAATTGCTCACTCCTTACCGGTACATCTGGTATTTCAGGAAATGGGAATCGAACCCAGGAAGGCTGTGTGAAAGACGATTATTTTGCGCGTTTCACTAATTTCGTTAGTCTAGATATTGTGAATAATCTTCAACCACTCTATAGCTTTAAACCCATGAATAGTGTAACAACCCGAAATCACTGGTGATTCATTAAACAGCGTCAAAATAAATCAATTTTCGCTGTAATAACCCCACAAAATAACAATACCACCGGTGACTGTGAGTTCCGACCGAAAAACACTAATAACACTTGTCTGATTGTCTAATCGAAAGGTATGACAAAAGGCACCGGCAGCGATTGGCATCCTTTGTTTTTGTCACGATGCCAGAACAACGTGAAATCCCAACCCCGTCGGTTTGTTTGTCAAAAGTAAACACATCGAATTGCATAATAGTACTTTCGCTTACTTTGCACTGCAGCCGAGGGAACCTTTGCACTAGCTATTTACTAGACTGTAAGCATGTTTGACTTGTCTCAACTAGTTGGTTGTACCGAGAATTGATATAATTTTAGAAGCATAAGTTAATTTCAAAGCAGCGATATGGATAGCGAGAGTAGAACTGCCTTTTTGTCACTTTAATGGGTAATTATTATATTCTAGTTGTATTAATATTTTCTTTTCTTCTCCTCTCTTTCAGGTGAGTTTCGCTGAACATCTTCACCACTGTCAGTGACATTTGCTTACGATGAAAGTGTCAACAGTGAGCAGGTTTTCCGGTAAAGAGCGGCCTCAACAAGAGCTTGGGAAGTGTTTACTCTACCGGAGCTGTATGGCAAACCCGTATCGGCGTGTAAAATTGTATCTTGCTGTCCAGCATGTCTCGTGCCCGTGGTCTCAACCCCGTTGATTTACTCATTACCGATCAGTTAGCTAGGCGCTCCGTCAAGGTGATGTTTGAACGGAGGATGTTCGTTGGTTTTACTCTACTACAGTGGATCACCGCGTAGTTCGGTCTAAATGTTGAATGTTATACTGAACCGACTGATTCGATCGAAGGACTGTATCGCGTCGGTTAGTCATTAGTTATTCAACGGTGAGCCGGTTCGGAATATTGAAATTAAGCATAATCAACTGCACAACTATTCAACAAGCAAAGATGTTTGCACTGGCGAAAGAAAAGATGCCTTTTTCTAGGTGTTCTTCCTGCACTCTTTAATAGCGCGTTATATTTCAAGAGTGCTCGGAACTCGAGAACCGAGCAATTAGAAAAATGTTGAAAGGTGCAGTTACTTTCGGTTCATGAGGTATGCAAAATACACTTCCCAACAAGTTTTTCAAGTTTGCCAAGACGATCTTTACCTGTGCCTCGATTAGATGTTCGCCAACTAAGCGTATTGCGTATTATATTTTCAGTTTGTTCCGGACTAAGGTCGACTCGCAACAAAAATCGATTTTTGCCGGTCCTTAAACGAGATGTGTTCAAGTTGTATATAATTAACAGCCAGTCGATGATTGCTACTGTTCGTAAACAAACAAAAAATCAAATTAAGCAATCTGACATTTTTCTTGTATGGATTTCTAAATAAACTACCCACCGCCTATCCATCGTTCCATGTGCGATTCCAGTTAGTGCGTGTATATACGGGTGATTTCACAGAATTCGCTCAATTGGTGACTCCTACGCGCGAGAGCTCCAGTACCCGGGTCTATTCAAAGTTGTCAAGTTGTGCTTGAAAACAGACTTTTCCGTCTGTTTATTCGGTTTTGTGCTGAGCGAGCTGCCAAAATAATTTGATAATCGTTAGATTTGTATAATCTCAAAGTCGCAGTGAAGATCTCGTCTGCTTCATTCTGTGATCTGGTGCTGTCCAAAAATGTCTCGAGCCACGGGCAGCCAATTGAGAAATCATTGATTCGATAACTAGGATATCTCGCAACCCGTATTAGGAGTGTCATTCTGGTAGACTACGATTTACCGAATAACAGGACGATGAAATTTGCGGTAGGTTTGATTACATATTGTTGAGTTACTCTACTAAATGAACTAAGTAAAATTATATATTCTTTTTTATCTTTTTTTTATAAACATACAAAAAGGTTGTTTTTAATAGTGTTTTGATAGACTGTGTACATTTTGATTTTTATCACGGTTCGTTTTTGGCAACATAATTGTTCGAATATGACATATGTATTAGATATATGATAGTTGCTTTCGATAATTGCTGGAAGAACAGAACGTCTTACACCCATATACCATTCGAAGTAATCCGTCGAGATCAGCAAGTGTCTGTTTGTGTGGCAAATAATATCATAAAATTTTCTCGGAGTTGGTTTAACCGATTTCTACAAATTTAGATTCATATGAAAAGTCCTATGATTGCATACAAGCTTCCTGAACTTCATTTTGATCCGACTTCTGGCTCCGGAACTACAGGACGATATTTGAGAACGATGGCGGGTGGGTAATGTCAGAGACACAACTGGAGAA
Organism: Malaya genurostris; assembly: GCF_030247185.1. NCBI lineage: Eukaryota > Metazoa > Arthropoda > Insecta > Diptera > Culicidae > Malaya > Malaya genurostris. The sequence goes on from NC_080571.1 coordinate 46,064,958, forward strand.
CGTGAATACGAACCAAATTTAACTGGTACTGAATTGAAGAACGGAATTCAGAAACTGGAACTGCAAAATTCAGGTTCAGAATCACGAGTTCAGCTCGTGGATTTAGTTCTAAAATCCTAGAGTTGAACTCATTTCCAGGTTCAAAATTCAATTCTTGAAAAGAACATTGAACTTGAATTCCGGACCTGAAAATTACAAAATCTAGTTTCATAACCCAAGTTCCAAATTCAATTTCAGCATTCGGAATACTGAACCTGAATTCTGGAAATCTGAAACTGAATCAAGGAATTAAATTTTGAGACTGAGCTTGAGCTTGATCTTGAGCTTGAGCGACCACCCCTGGTTGCTACTCCGTTACTGATCGGGATTAGCTGAAATTGTACAGGGAGTTTTTAGATGATCCGACCTGGGACTGATAAATCATCTTTCAATGTACATCTTCTGGTAATCCCAGAAATCATTGATCAGTACCGGCGCCGGCCAGACCCGAACGTAGATCGTCTAAGGAATGGGAAGGGATGTTAGTCCAACACTTGTTGTTACTAGAGGCCTACTGCGCACTCTTCAAATGTCACGGGAGAAGGATATTTGTTAGTAAAAATTTCAGTATTGGTATTATTCGCGCGCGACTCAGTATGTTCCGGTTTCAAGATGCTCGGATGCACCACTAAATTCACTGACTTCCCGAGTGAACGTTTCAACAATATCCTTTATTGAAGTCCCGGGAAGTCTTGGTTCACAGCCTTTATTCTAACAAGGAAACTGAAGAAAAGTTTACAATACTACCGCGTAAAGAATAAAAACTTCCCTATTTTTTATAAATGAAATTACGTGATACAAAATAAACGAGTGAATAGGATTTAGACAAAATAGTTGATTCATTGCATTGACATATTCTAAACAGTTGTTATAAAATCATTTGAAATCACCAAACAAAGGTCAACAGAACTCACGCGCATCCTGATCCTTTATTATTTTAATTATTTAATAAAAATATTAATTGGTTATATTGGTTGATCTGGGCAGCCGGCTATCGAGAAAAATATTAATTTATTGTTTGAAATATTAATATCAAGTGTTTTGTTACTATGTATTCAATACACCGATATATGTTATCTCTGTTATTAACATTGTAATATCAACGGATTTGCGCAATAGTTGATTTTTATCATTCAATTGATAATCCTGAAAGACAATCAATAACATGGAAGAAGAAAACATTCTAAATAAAACTTTTCCCTGAAGCTAGACAGAAATTGATAGGTTGAATGAAGAGATAATTCAGTAAATAGAGTAATCAGAAGTGAAACGTTGAAAATATATGATAACTGAAAGGAAAAAGAAACTTCTGCAATTGTCGCCTTTTACGACATGGAAGCAGGAACCCAGTGGATCTATTCTTGGTTCATTTTTTCCGCCGGATTCCACACGGCATCTAGGCTGGTACTGTCCGGAGAGAGCTAATAGGTACTATCAATCCTTGTTCAGAACAAGGTCCGTAGGTCGTCCTCAACTTGATCGACATATCTTGCCCGTTGCGCGCTACTTCTTCTTCTTTATACACCGTTCGGATCATTGTCGAGAACCATTTTAACCGGGTGGTTTATTGCAGACACACAACAAGGGGTTTATGCCGAAACGGTCCACGACTACCAATCCATTGTCCTTCACAATATGTATGACGGATGCTATGTGCTGCCGTTTACAATAAACTGACGTTATCTACACGGACCTTTCCGCTGTCTTTGACAAAATTAACCAGCCCATTATAGTCGCTAAATTGAACAGATTAATTAGACAGAAAAACTTTCTGACCCTATGTGCGGGGTTGGGAATCGAACCCAGGTAGGCACTGTGAGAAGCATCGATCTGCCCATCACGCTATACCCGTCCTATATTTTTATTTTATTTGATTTTTGAAGCAACCGCGAAAGAAAATCAGGAATATTTTTGATATTGTCGGGAAGATTTTCATTTTATTTTTAATTCTTTGGAGATGCATTCCTAGCATTAAGATTTTTGAAGCGCACTTGTTTCCTAATTTCCAAAATCTGACAAAATTTTCAAAATCCAAATTTTGATTAAATATGGATTAAATATCTCTCAAATTTCGATCAAACTTCTACATAATAAAGAGAAGTCTTGCAAAATTTATCTAATTCTTGAAAAATCTTGGAAAATAAAAATATTTTGTAAAATTTGCACCGGAAATATTTTTCTAAATCTGTTATCAAATTTTCTTATTTCTACCAAAAAATTATTTTTATGCAAACTTATGTCAGTCAAAAATGTCAAAATCGTGTAGATTATTAAATTGAAAAAAAACATGATATATTTTTCTTCCAAATATTCAATTTCTGCGATGGCTATAGTCGAGTATGCACGTGAAATATGCTCTCAAAGAAAAAAATCATGCTGTTATTGCACATTTGAAAGAGTTTGGACTGGAAATAATTTTCTCAAATTTAAAACCCTTCAACTACCCAGTCAACGCAAGAGTGATTCTATTTTTTCCGTTAAAGACCTTTTAACTGGAGTCACTCGGGTCCTGTGGTTCTATTGATTTTCATTCTATTTGAAAATTTAAAATTGTAAACTAACAATGGCTAAATATAAGTCAATTTTTAGCGTAGGAGCGGTTGTTTAAAAAACATAGAAAATGATAATCAATACAACCCTAGCTCTGTTCATATACCTAGGATTGAATTTGGGGCGAATTTTTCCTAGTCCAAGCTCTTTCAAATGTGATATAACAATATGAATTTTCTTTGAAGAACGATTTCAAATTTCCAAAATTTTTAAAATCTATAAAATCTATAAAATTTATAAAATGTATAAAATTTATCGAAAACTTATAAAATTTATAAAAAGGTGTAGCCGGGTCTGCATATAAAAACTGCCCCCAAACAGAAAAAAATGATATACGCTGTTTGAAAGGGTTTATATTGGAGATTATTTTCCCAAAATTTTAACCCTTTAACTGCCATATTGGGGGTGTTAGGGTGGTTCTTCTGATTTTCATTTTATTTAAATTTTTCAAAACCTCTTAGCAAAAAATTTAAAAAAAATTACGAAAATTTTAGGAATTATGGGAAACCTTTCTGTTTTTTCCAGAATAACAATTATTTTTTTCCACGTCGACGAACATTTTACCTTAAAACTGATAGTTTTTTAGATTTCGCTTGGTTTCGAATTTGTCCCGGGTTGGCGGTTAATGCATAGGGCACTGGTCGTACAAACCAGTTGTCGTATGTTCGAGCCCCGACCTGGAAGGATTCGCAGTGTCAGTAGAATCGTAACACCAGCCATGCAATGGTTCTGTACACTCTGAATCGACACCCTTTTCAGAAATTACAATATAAAATGAATTACACTCAAGTTACGAGAATAGTACCTTCTGAAAATTTGTTTGAAATGACTTTCTGAACAACTTTGCCGAAGTTACTTATCCCCTATGTTGACCCTGGGCTAAACTAATATTTTTATCTCACTTTTAGGGGGATTAATCACATTAATAAAATTTGGCAAAAGATGCCGATACTGTACCTCAAAAATCACGTTTCTATGAGTTATCAATTAGCGTGAAATTGGGCTTTCGAACCACTGTGCGGTGGTTTAAAAATTTAAAAGTGAGAATATTACTGTGAAAGGCAAGAATGCATAAGTCAACTCAAAAAATTTGAAGATGTCGAAAACCAAGGATTGTCGAACGACGACAATACCCAAATTCAAAAACAAATGGCGGATAGTTGAAACATTAGTTTCCAAGGCATTTATGATCGAAAACACGTCATTGTAAATATTCACATGGTGGAAAAATGGGTACCTCATTAGCTGAATGCTGAAGATAGCAGGAAAGGTAAAATACAGCAAATTTTGCTTTGTAGGTGTGAAACAATAGGTTTTTTTTCGCACGGAACGATGACGGGAAAAACTCAAGCACTGATAATCACCCTAACCAACCATCCTCATCAACTGCAAAACCTAATCGCTTCGGAAAGAAAACGATTCAGTGCATTTAGTGGGAACCCAAAGATGTCTCGTTTTACGACTATTTTTACCTGGAGCTGTTAGCGGAATATATTCAATAGTTGCACTATTTATTACCATTTAATTCCACTATTTCTCTGTCACGTTATTACACTTTCACAAAGTCACTACACTTTAATTAGGCCGTTACCATACAGATACGCGTATTTCAGAATGTTATTTACATCCTTCTTCAGTTTGGATTACATTCGAGAAGAGTTTTATCCACTTTTTTGATAATTTCAGGAAAGGGGTCGGTTCTTTGTTTCCTATAAGGACCATCATTAATTTTTTGGGTTATCAAGTTGTCATAATCTTGTTTGTCCATAATAACTACTTTATTTCCCTTGTCAGCCTTTACATGAAAACAGGCTTTTCTCGCAATTGTTTCAATAAACAGTGCAACTAACGTTTTATGAGTTTCTCAAACGAGGGAAAACTGGAAAAGGTACTGACAACACACCCCACGAAACTTCATTTCTGAACTCAAAATGTAAACTTTTACTTCATCCGCTATACTCCTCAGTTTTGGCCCCTTCCGACTGTTATTTGTTTTCATCTATGTTTCATGCATTTGTTAAGAAGATGTGGAAAGTGGTTCAACGACTGAGTCACTTGAAAAGATGGACAGTTCTTTCGACGTTGTATTCGTGAGTGGGTACTAGGCAAGTTATTTGAATATATTATCTTAAATCTATTATTAACAATAGACATGTATGTTCATTCAAAATCTTAACATAGCTTTTTTAACTTCCACATCTGGTAATCATGCATAAGGGTCCCTGAAACAATCTGATGCATCCGAAAAACAACACGAAGTGCAAAAGAAGTTTTAAATGTGTTAAGAATTTATAAAAATCACACGTTTCAGAATGCTTCTTAAAAACGATGCCGCTGGTTTTCGTTCTATACTTGAAAACACCTCAAGCCGGAAGAAGAATCCTGCAGTCGTCACGGGTGGTTTAAGGTGTATATTTATATTTTCTTGATAAATTATATAATAATAGTATTACCACACTACTAGGAGAGTGTTGAGTGAAATGGCTTTGCATGAGCCGTTCTCATTAAAATACCTCCCATCGCTGTCGCGTGAAACCGGGATTCACTGGCAACGATTCCAACGTAGTAAAATCAACATCAGCAGCAGCTGGTTTGACACGATATCCCGAATTTGTCGCTTGATTCAAGTTCCCTCGAAGTGAAGAGGTGCGCTGAAAATAGATTCGATTCTAAGTTCGTCGGTTTGGTCACGTCGCCCCACGCGTCGGTACTGTTGTTGTTGTTGCTATTGATGTTGTGTCTATTTGCTGCCATTCGATTCTTCAACTAATTTCGTTTGGAAATGGCGTTCTAAATGGATTCGGTGGTCGATTCCTGTCGGTTCTTGTCGGTTGTACTCGAAGGTAACCCCTCTATGTAGGGCACTCCGTCGATGATGTTGATTGTCAAATTGGAAAGGTTCCCCGGTGGCAACCGAATGATTTGGTTACCAATCAGAATGACGGATTCGCTCGATGACAGGGCCCGTTGGCTTCGATTGATCGTTAGATTGTTGATAACGGTTCCGAAGTCTTCGACTGTGGTGGTGTTTATCCGATTCCCAAGAGCGATTGTAGCATTTATCGGACCCCTGGTGGTCGTCCTGGGTGTGTTGCCACTATTGCTCACGGTGCTTGTTAGGATCCAGTTGCTCAGGGGAAAGAACCAAAAAATTGGTCCTCCTTGGATTGATGAAAGCTGTAAGATAAACGATCGGTTAGAATTGAGTTGAATTTTGGTTACTTGAATATCACCAATAACAAGCCGACAACGACTAGGAGATGACAGTTCAGTTTAGCCATCTTAACTGGAAACTGAATGTTCCACTAGTTCCACTAGCACTCTAATTTATAGTGCAGCGAAACGAACTTGGTCATCTGCACTGAAAGGTTTAAATAATATTTGATCATCTGTGGTTGCTTCATTAAAATTTTCTATTTACGTTCGGCGCGACGAATGAACATTTGTGTCTGCATAATTTCTACTGCTCCAACTACAACTCCAACATTCAATATCGATAAAACTAGGTAAGAATTATGGTAATCGCGCCCAGTTTGTCACTCGTAAAACACAATTTAAATCTTCTACTCTCGATTTGCCAAGTTTCGCCGTCATATTTCACTCGACTCCACTTACCCGTGTTCCCAGTGGGACCATCAACCGACGATTAGGATTGTTCGTGAAATGACATAATAAAGTAGGAATTTAGACAGAGAGAGAGAGTGACAGAGACGCTTGCACCACCACCCGCTGCGTCCACAAGAGAAATAAAATTGTAGCACAGCTTAACATAGTTCAACTCGACAGATTGTCGGAGCATGTGAAACAATTGAAAGTAAACTGCATTCAATTGTGATGCATGTAGGTTTCATTTGTTAGAAGCCCGCATAACAAAAACTGTGTGTGGCTTATCGGTGATGATTTTCGAGCTGGGGTGGTTCTTTGATATATGTTATTTTTGTGACGACTCATTTCGTATTTTTAGATTACATTGAGTCAAGAATCGTCCTTAGATTTCTCTTAATTTCTGATTCAGAAATTAAAAACAATACCTGAATCCTAAGAGTGATGAGACACGGGGGAAAGAGAAATAGGGCTCAACATTATTCCAATTTGTATATTTGTTGCTGGGCTTTCAAATCGACCTTTAGTTCCGGAAGTACCGGAAATAGTGATCAAAACGTGCTAAAAGAATTCCACTCACTCACTTTTCTCCGGGGTGGATTGATTGATTTTCAGAAGCTTATGCCCAAGTGAATGGTATTACTACCTAATAGTCTGCTATTGAATTTTATCCGGATCCGACTACTGATACCGGAACTACACGGTGTTTCGATTGTTGGGTTATGCTAGTTTACGCCCGAACGAACTTTCATGTTTTCATTCAATAATTTTTTTTAAAGAAATCCTCAGTAATATAAGAGTGGTATCATTACACCACTCGGTGAATTAAAATAGTTTTTTTTTTGCATCGCCACTCCAAACGATGCACAGTGAGAAAAAAACGATCAAAAATGCGACTTGCTTAATAATTTTATAAAAACATAAGCAAATATTTTCAAAGTAAGTATTTCTTATGCAAATTCTTCCATGAATTTACAGAAAAAAAAGTTCTACTGATCGGTGTTTGGACCAATTTTGGTTAAACAAGACAGTTCTATGTTTCGCATATAACCTCAAATAATAATTTACAGATAGTGTTCATGATCGCATGCTTCGTGCTACATAGTTTTACCCCAATTTTCCCACAAATATAGTATTATGTTGAATTCAGATTTACAATCCCGAAGCAGATACAATATGACCTACCAATATTCATATTACGTGCAAAACATTTGTGATCCAATTAAACACAATGGGAATGACAGTACTAGCCTGTTAAACCCGTTTCACTCCATTTTAATTCATAAGTCGTATTTCTGGTTAAACTTTCTCTCGCATACCGAAAGCAGGCTGATTGCGGTTGATGAAACTCGATTGATATTACGAAGAAAGACCTGAAAATAGGATTCCAAATGATTTTTCAATAGTGTTAAAACCTTATCGCCCCTTAATAACTTTTAACGCACATCACCCAATAATTCCAGAACCAGAAGTCGGATCCGGATAAAATGCAATAGCAGTACAATACGATTCTTGCTGGAAATTTGAACTGCATAATCATGGACGACGAAACCTACGTGAAACTCGATTACAAATCCTTGCCGGGACCACAATATTATACGTTGCGAGAAGGGCAAGTGTTAAACCAGTCCGAGACATCGATTGAAATCGAAAAATTTGATAAGAAAGCTATGGTGTGGCAAGCAATTTGTAGGTGCGGTAAGATTTCGAAACTCTTCATCACCACTGCTTCAATGAACAGCGAAATATACATCAAGGAATGTTTACGAAAACCACTTCTACCCATGATTCGAAGCCACAAGGATCCTGTTGTCTTCTGGGCAGATCTTGCTTCTTGGGACTACTCGAAATCAACGGTAAAATCGTATACTACCAAAAATGTCACTTTCGTCCCAAAAGACAATCTATCAAATTGCCCACAACTTCGACCAGTAGAGGAATTTTAGGTATTAACGAAGGCACATCTTAGGTAACATGTCTCGGCAGCCGAAACCATTCAACAGTTCGAAAAAGATTGGAAAAAAGTGTCAAAACTTGTCGCCAATAAGTCTGTACGGAATTTAATTAGGAACGTTCGCAAGAAGGTGCGCCAGCTAGTCTACAATGGCTAAGTAGCAAATGTTGAGAATAATATTCTGTTGTTGTTCTAGTCTAATATTATCAGTATATCGAATAAAATTTGAATATCTAACAGTTGTGAATTATTTACAGTGAAATCAAAGTGCGTCCATACTGTCTGGTACAGTCTTTAAATATCGATTTTTCTGATAATTCTAAGACTTGGTATCGAAATCATTTTCTCGATTTCTGAAATCTCAATTTTCTTAAGTCCCAGAAAATCATTCAGTAAACGAAAAAATTACAAACCTTTACCTGGTAGATACACGCTTTGATGCTTAGTAACTAATAAATTCAACAAGTTTACTTGGGAACTCCATTCTGAGAATCATCAATCAATCTTTATTCAAAAGAGTAGTCTTTCGTAATTAAACGCGGGGAAATGAATTTATTCGTTATTTTAAATATGAGATATTTTAGAAGTACAATTGTGAGTTAACAGAACGGGCGTTGACGCCATCATCTTTCATTTGTGAATTTGAGTAAATCAGTTCGAATTACGATATTGAGACGATTGAAGGATTCGGGCTATTCGGCGAAATGTCATTCGGCGAAATAACCCTTTCGGCAAAATGTTATTCTCCTGCATGACAACGCTCGACCTCATGTCAGCAAATTCGTGAAAAAATATTTGGATACGCTAGAGTGGGACAAGCACCAGACATTGCTCCTTCTGATTACTGGTTGTTCCGACAGATACAGAACGATCTGGCAGGTCATCGGTTTATTTCTTTCGCAGAAATCGAAAATTGGCTTCAAACTTGGATCACCTCAAAATACGAGACATTTTTTTCGAGATGGAATTCGAAAATTGCCGGAGAAAGGTGGGAAAAGCGGTCTATCTAGCGATAGACGATAGTCAAAAATGAATTTATTTTAAATCAAACGATTTGAAATAAATGTATTTTTGGCCCAAAAAAAATCGACCGAAGACGTCAAATTGCAAGCAATATTGAATGAATATGATACTTCTAGTAAAAAGCAAATGGTCACAATGTTAAATGTTGTACGACAAACAATTTCTGATCGTTTAAAAGCTAGGGTAAAGTCCAAGAGTGTGAAAATGGATACCACATGAATCGAACAAAAGACAGATGGAAAACAAAAAAAATGTGAAATTTAGCTTCAAAAACACGAAAACAGTCAGTTTTGCATCAAATTACTGTTGGCGATGAAAAATTAATTTATTTTGAGAATCCTCTCTATGTTTGGTGGGATCAGAAAGGTATGGTGTTTGATTATTGAATAACAAAGCGAAAAAAAACATATTTTGACATCAGTCAGACATTCTTCATTAAATTCTGCATAATTCTAGTTACTTTTGTGACTTTCCTGGTGGCAGCTGTCCAGTTTTTTTTTGAACTCCTGCATGTTTTGGGACACTGTACCTTCCTTTTGAAAGTACCGCTTGACAATTGCCCAATACCCAATACAATATTGGCTGAAGATCCGGGCAGTTCGGTGGGTTGATGTACTTTTCCACGAATTGTACATTATTTTTTGACAACCACTGTAGAACGGAGTTGGCGTAGTGGGCTGAAACCAATTCCGGCCAGAAGAGAGGAGGAACCTTATGCTTTCTGTACAGTGGCAGCATTCTATTCTTCAAACATTCTTTCTCGTACACCTTGGCATTAATTGTGCCCTTCGTGAAGAAAACCGACGACCGCAAACCACAGGTTCAAATTGCTTGCCAGACCAACACATTCTGCCCAAACTTTTCCATCGCCACCGTGTTGTCAGAGTCGTCCAGGTCCTGGTACACCGATTTCGTATAATATTGCGGTCCGGGCACGGCTCGAGAGTTTTCCTTGGCGTAGGTTTCGTCGTCGATCAGGATGGATCCGTCTTTATTCTGTAGAATCCGGTTATACAGTTTTCGTGCTCTTGTTTTGGCCTGAACTTGCTGTACCAGGGACTTTTTCGGCACCTTCTGTTTCTTGTACGTTTTCAGGGAGTTCCGAACTTTGATCTGTTGAATTATCCCGATGCTGGTGTTGAACTGCTTGGCCAAATCCCGCGTCGACGCCGATGGGTTTTTACTAATGTACTCAACCACTTTTAAGTCCCGGTCGGGCTGGCTGGGACCCGTTTTTCTACCGGATCGGGGCAAATCCTTCATGGAAAGGGTTTTACCGAACTTCTCGATAATATTTTTGACACTGGTGTGGTGCACTTTCACCCGTTTTGCAATTTCGTTGTACGTGACACCACTTTCTGAGCACCAAGTGTACAGAATTTACTTTCGCGTTTCCGGATCAATTCGACTCATCATTGAAACGATAAACCGTACCGGAACCAATCGATTGCGCAGCTGTTATTGACATGTAAACAAACATGTCACCGCAAAACACGCTGCAAACAATTAAGCCATTTCAGAGTAATAACTGTTTGAATGTTGCTAACTACTTATCGATACACTCCTTATCAACATAAGCTTCTAAAACCTGGTGAAACTGTTGATGTTAATCGCTATAGATACCAAATTATCAATTTGAACCATAAACTGATTGAAAAATGACTCGAACTGACAAGAGTACATGGCAAAGAAATGTTGTTATACGACAATGAACCTGCACACAAAGAAAAAACCGGCTCAGAGTTCATTCAAAGCACTTGGCTCGGAGCTGTTACCGCGTTGTCGCACGTTGACAATTTTGAAGCGACTCCAAGCACGAATCAGTCCTATAACCTTGGGTCAGTCCAGCACCCAGTGCTTATGGATTAACAACAGTAGATCGTAAAATGATTACGGAAATTGCATATCTACTGCAATCAGTAGTTAATAGCAGAGCACTGGTAGCGCGTCTACAGCATCTACTAACTTGGCTCGCTAGGACAGTAACCTTTAGGTGTTACTGAATAACCTAGAGGGTTCTTCCCAACACAGGTAATCAATCCATCAACTTCGCTTCGTCATGTAAACAAGTCATTTGAAAACAAATATGACACGCAATGTTTACTCAAGCAGTCACACAATTTGTGCCCAGTATTTGGTTAGCTTTGCGAAGAAGTAGAAGAGGAAGAAGAAGTTCTAATCACTGAAGTTACCTTCAAGAGAACTTCTTAGAACAAGCAGTTTCTCTCAGGTTATTATCGACTAAAACGGCCCAGTCATGGTTCCACACCGAATTACAACCCTATCCATCAGCAGAAGCACTGTCCGCATCGAGTCCACAAACAAAACGTAATTTTACGAACTCAGTTTATTCTCTGCAAACGCAACCGGGTGACCTCCGGGGTCTGTCACTATCACAACCAGCACCGCCAACTGGAGGCCAACGGAGTCAACCCGAAGCAACCGGCTTGGATCAGTGGCGCATAGCGCGCGCACACATAATGTGGTGTTTTCTGTTTGAGTCGATTACAACGACGCGAATTACGACGCACTCCGCTCTGCGCGTAGCGACGACGAACGGACGCGTAGTAGTAGCATAGCTTAATGGAGGACTACTGCAACTGGTGGAGGTCGGCAGCCGGTGCATGGCCAACAATGTGTAATTGAGTGTTTCAACTTTCGCTATGCTCAACTAGCCTGGGGTGCAACCAGTGCAACCCTAACATGCATGGACAGTCCAAATGTCTAATGTTGATCCCCGAACCGCTTACCGAGTTCCCAGCCCCATGGTCGATTTTTTTTTCTGCGAATGCGTTTTGCAGCATTCCGATTAGCACAACGTCGTTTGACAATCGTGGGGGACCCGGTAACAACTCAATTAGGGCAACCAATTTGCGTAAAATGAAGTCGTATTAGTGGAGTTGCATATTGTTACTGCAAAATTGTATACAATTGGGAAAAATTTCCATCTTCTATCAACTATACCTCCACATCGAGACGCTATGCAGTATTCATGGAGCGCAAGGTGAATAATAATGATTAAAAGTAATAATGAGTGCATGGATTTTGTGACCTTCGGCAGAATGGCGTTCGGTTCCGCTTTTAACGGTTATTGATCACATTCCAATCCGCGGTAAAAATAAAAACTGCAATCAGCTCCATCAATGGGGACCTGATTAGCTCAAAGTGCGAACAGCTATTCGTTCTTAGCCTCCAGGGTCAAAGTTGTTATGGATTGATTCGCGATGAGTAGACTTTTTCGCTATTTCAAACAACTCGTTAAATTTAATTATTTTTTTTTCAATCCCATAGCTACAGTAGCTTACTTCCTTGCATCAAATGCAGTGAACGGGGAAGTTGGAAACAATTAAAATCACAATGTCGAGATAATTGCATACAATGAACTATCGGATGAGTTGGCTTTTGTCTTACTCACACTCTACGTTCTCTCGAAAATTTCCATATCAATCCAGTGAAGCCGGCTGCGGTTAGATAAAATCATTACTTTCTAAGAAATTGTATGCTAATTTGCTTCTAACATACAAGGCCTATATATTCTATTTATTTTATAAGGTTTGAATCAACCAGAAAATATTAGTGGCCTTGTACCAAAGAATTCGCTTTTCTATAAAGTTGAGATTTCGAGTAGTGCCAAGAAGCAAGATCTGTCCAGAAGGCAACAGAATCCTTGTGGCTTCGAATCATGGGTAGAAGTATTTTTTTTAAACATTCCTTGATGTATATTTCGCTGTTCATTGAAGCAATGGTGATGAAGGGTTTCGAAATCTTACCGCAGCCACAAATTGCTTGCCAGACCATAGCTTTCTTACCAAATTTTTCGATTTCAATCGATGTCTCGGACTGGTTCAACACTTGCCCTTCTCGCAACGTATAATATTGTGGTCCCGGCAAGGATTTGTAATCGAGTTTCACGTAGGTTTCGTCGTCCATGATTATGCAGTTCAAATTTCCAGCAAGAATCGTATTGTACAGCTTTCGAACCTTCGGCCTGAACGATGCTTCTTGTTTCGGACTTCGTTTTGGTTGTTTCTGCTTCTTATAGGTTCGAAGATTCAAACGTTTTTTAGCACGAAGAACATTTGATTTCGAAGTGACCACTTTTTTGGCCACATCCCGGACTGAAACCTCCTTCTTTTGCTTGAACGCCTTCAGTATATGTTTATCCAACTTAGGGTTAGCAGGACCTTTCTCTCGACCCGTTTTCGGTTTACCCTCAAAGGTGTTATCCTCACCGAACTTCCTGATTGCATTTCGCACGGCTTTTTACTTACTCCTTCCATTTTTGCTATCTTTCTCAGTGACAGTCCGCGTTCTGGGCACCATTTGTACACAATTTTTCGACGTTTCGAAGTCCACGCATTTCGAAACAAACTAATGAAAACGAATAAACAACTGCACACGTGGTTAGAGAAGAGTGTAAACAACAAGACGCAGCCATAAAAATTGACAGATTCTGAACCATTGCGAAATGGCAGCGGTTTTTGGTTGCGTTCATATTTTCTGGGACAGTCTTTAGTGTCAATTAAAAAAATGTTGTTTTGAAAAAATCGACATAATTGATGTCAGTTTTAAAGTTTAAATCCGGAAATTATATCAAAAGAAACTGGCATCCCCAGCAGCGTTTTACTCGTGTTTCAAATATTCAACTGTTCGAATAAATACTACTAGAACGGCTGGCTGGGGATACGTTTGGTTGAGTTTTAGTTCTATTATAGATCGCCCATATAAAACTTCCAGCTGTTGAATTTGCTCTTAGTTTTTTTTTTCATAAACATGTTTATTTCAAGGCAATATACATAAGTTTTTCTTCGCCGTGGCATTCACAATACATAGTACTTTAATCCTAATATATTTCGAATATCATATTAGTATGTTGGTATTCATTAGTTAATACTATTTTTATCAATCGATTTGCTATTATAAATTACATTTATTTTGTACATGATCTTATAACTATTTAGGTTTGTTTGTATCAATTCAACATTTTTATTCAATATAAGATAGCTGACTATTGGTTGAACTCATGGAAGAGAAAGGAGTCTAACATAAAATAAAACTTAAATTGGAACTCCAATGGACTTAATGAAATGATAAAGAAGTTTCATGAAAGGAAGGTCACGGCAAGCAATACTGTCGCGAACTTTGACATTGGATAGTCTACCTTAAGTACGCAAGGATTTTATTAGTTGAGATCTGACATCACGATACTTCACGCATGCTCAAACGACATGATCAATATCGCGATAACCTTCGCCACAAGCACAATGATTAGTCTCGGAAAGTCCAATTCGAAGGAGATGTGCATCTAACGTGTAGTGATTGGACATGAGTCTGGACATCATACGAATGAAGTCCCTACTAGCATCCAGTCCCCTGAACCATGCCTTTGTCGATATTTTCGGAATAATTGAGTGCATTCACCGACCCAGATCCAGATCATCTTTATCCCAAGAAGCTTGCCAGCTGGCCAGTGTTCTTTGGCGGGACGCGCTATAGAATTCGTTGAAAGCAATCGGTCTCTCATGAATTTCACCCTCAACAGCACCACGTTTGGCTAAAATATCGGCTCTTTCATTGCCTGGAATGGAGCAATGAGCCGGGACCCAAACTATTGTGATTTGATAATCATTATTCAATATGTCGTACAAGCACTGTTTTATATTGCCCAAGAATAAAGGTTCATTTATTCCAGCGACGTTTGAGCGAATGGCTTCAATTGGACTCAGACTATCTGTGAAGAGAAAATAATCGTTTGGAGATAATGTGACGATTACACTCAAACTATAATGAACTGCTGTTAACTCTGCTATATAAACAGATGCAGGTTCTTGAAGCCTAAATGAAACCGGACATTATTATTGAATATACCAAACCCAGTAGCCTCTTCGATTCGTGATCCGTCTGTGTAAAACATTTTCTCAGAGTCAATATGCCTGAACTTACTTGAAAATATTTTTGGGATTTCCATCGAGTGTAGGTGTTCCGGTGCTGACACGGATAGGAATATATGTTGAAGGGTTGATTCTCTGTGACATATGGTTAAAATATACTGTAATGAATCTTATTTGAGATTGATGCTCGACTAGTCTTTCGAAGTTATTAATAACCAGGGGATTCAGTATCTCACATCTTATTAGCAGTTGCGATGAAAGCTCCCAAAAACGATCTTTCAATGGGAGAACTCCCGCCATAGCTTCAAGACTCATCGTAAGTGTCGAATGCATGCAGCCTAAAGCAATTCGCAAACAACGATACTGAATTCGCTCCAGTTTGATAAAATGAGAGTTTGCAGCGGAACGAAAGCAAACGCATCCATGTTCCATCACTGAACGTATCGTTGTCTGATACAATTTTATTAGATCTTCCGGATGAGCACCCCACCAAGATCCTGGTATTGTTCGAAGAAAATTTACTCTTTGTTGGCATTTTGTTGTCAGATACCTAATGTGTCCTGCCCACGTGCATTTGGAATCAAACCACACCCCAAGGTATTTGAAAGTCAAAACTTGTTGGATCATTCTTCCCATCATATGAAGCTGAAGTTGCGCGGGATCATGCTTTCTTAAGAAGACGACCACCTCTGTTTTCTCCGCAGAGAATTCGATACCCAGATGAACAGCCCAAACGGACAAGTTATCTAAGGTATCTTGCAATGGTTTTTGCAGATCAATAGCTTTGGGTCCAGTAACTGAAACCACGCCATCATCTGCCAATTGTATTAGTGTACATGGGGATACTAGACAACTGTCAACGTCGTTTACATAGGAATTATAGAGGAGCGGACTGATTTGCTCTTAGTGTCATAACATTTTTTTAAATCGGCTGAAGCATGTTTTTGTGAACTACTCGAATAAATTTGAATAAAATGGTATATCATAAATGAGCCCAAATTAGTGTCAGCAATAATCTCGAAAAAAAATGGGCGAATAATATTTAAATGAGACTGTCTCGATAAAAGAATAGGTTTTTTTTTAAATTTTAATTTTTCGGTTGGTTTTCTGATTCTTGAAAAAGTGTTCAACAGTGTATTTTTTATTAGAGTACCCAATCGAGCTAAATTGGGCACTGTATTCGGTATTTAAATTGAAAAAAAATTGATCCTGATTTTGCCACGTTTTCCGTTGTTAATTTCTGGAAATGCTCATTTGTCAACGACTACAATTAGGTTAAAGCCGGGGGTTAATGGATAGATATAAAATAAATCCGTTCGACGGAAGCCTTAGTAGTCTCTCGAATAAAAATAGCTGCTTGACTGCCCGACGAATCGACTGCCAATTTTGTTTTTCTTTACGTTTCGTTTTAGACTCGTCAGTGCAGAGTAGTTCAAATTGAACTGCTTAGTGCAAACTTAAACAGTTCAACTTAAACCACTAAGCAGACGTAAAGTTAATGCTATTTGCAAAACACTCAACTAATTGGCACCGAAGTGCCACGTCTTTGCTGACGTGCCGAACGAAAACGTTAATTATTAGCCGAAAATAACGTTTTCGTTCGGCACGTCAACAAAGACATGTCACTTCGGTGCCAATTAATAAGTGATTTACGTCTGCTTATCGGTTCAAGTTTAACTATTTAAGTTTGCACTAAGCAGTTCAATTTGAACTGCTCTGCACTGACGAGTCTAAGACGAAACGTAAAGAAATGTAAAAACGGGTTTGTGCCCTAAACACAAACATAGGCTAACCCTTAAATGACCAATTTTGTTATTTATGAAGAAAAATATTTAATGTCTTACATTGGCTAGAACTGTTGTTGTTATACTTTGTTTTGAAGAAAAGTGTTTCTGAACCGCTTCACACTCTTGTTCGTTCTTACGGGGAATATGCTCTGATTGTCGCGATAGCTCAAACGATTTAAAAATTAAAGATATCATTGTCCAAGACAAAGAACGTACAGGACAACCCAAAAAAATGGAAGATATAAGAATTGTTGAACGAAGAAAAAAAAATGGGAAAATGGGTTCCTCATGAGCTGAAACCCATTACGCTATTCCACAAAATGATTTCTTTTGTGTTGTTATACAAACTGTGTGAGACTCGTCCCAATGCGAACTACTGATAACGTTGAGATAACACGAGGATTACACGAACCTCGGGTTTCAAAACGTCAAGAAGATGTGTCAATAAGGTGTTAAAATAAACAATACATTTCGTAAGGACCCCCTACTCTAACGACGCAGGTTCAAGTGACGAATGCTTTTGAACTTGAACCTGTGAAACTTCCTTGCAGAAAAAAAACAACAGCTAATCCACCTGTTCAGGTGTTGTTGCTGTGGCAGCACGAACAAAGATTAATTTTGCTTCCTTAAAAAAGTCGTGCGGGGTTCCTTAAGTAGAAATCACCGCTAAGCTGTTAAGTTGCTTTATGGGCAATGGAATGTGTTCAGTATTTCATACTGCACGAACTCGATCGGGTTGATGTTGGTGTTGTTTCTGCTTTAGTACAAGTGCTCTGATCTTGTATTTCAATTCGAGAATGTGAATGCTCTGCACCTTTTGACACTGACTAACGAGGATTTAGTTTGGTATTGGGTATTTCCTCATTCGATTAATTTGAGAAAGGCTGAACATAATGTTTTTCCACGTTTAAAAATTTTTGCCCCACATAAATTCATCTAATAAAAATTTTTATTATTTTCTTCCATTTCCAGGTAAAACTCTAATTGATAACAGAACTGAGAGAGATTTGTAAGTACATATAATACCGTCTGATAGCAACTAAAGGAAAGCTTTGAGGAATATTTCCCTTGTTAATATCGAATTATGTGCTCGATGCCTGTTGGAACCAAATTTTATTTTAGCCACTAGAAACTCTTGAATAAGAGTCCCAATTCAATTAAACACTCGACGTATCGATAAGGCAGATCTGAAGAAAAAGCATGATTGAAAAATATAATCTCCTACTTTCGAGCAACTAACCTCCGACTAATTTGCTAAATGCGATTACGTTCCAATTTCCCCTGTGGCAGCCTTCCGATAACCGACCGAACATTCTAGCCGTTTCTAGTCGAACCACCAAACAAACCGATCGCGGGACTGTGTCAAGGACAACCAACGGCAAATAATAAAATCCAGGGACACCAAAGGACGCCAAGTGGAAATAAAAGCTATTCCGCCGTGGTGCTCCTGCCTGCCGGGTTTCAAACTGTATCACTAACCAAAAGCAGTCCTCAGACATCGACCAATCAACGCGGTACTGCGAGAAGTGGAAGGCAGGAGGCACCGTTGAACACAATCGTTATGATTCGTATTTAACCTACACCTACTTTCTTCACATTGGGACCGGACCACCTCCATCGTCAATGTCGTGAAAAAGGAAAATCAGTTCATTTTCCATTCAATATTCCTTCGTCCTTTTCTATGTCGAAAACTTTTTACCGAACGGTTTTCGGTCTGGGATCTGCACAGGTTTGTTTTGATACGGACTCTTCGGTATCAACACTTCGGTGACCTTCTCTGGTTTTGTTTCGTTTTTTTTCCATTTTGGGTTATGGCTGTGCGTGATTGACGCGAATGTACCCCGAGCCTTTTTTGTAGAATTCGTTTTACCTTCCGTTTCTATCGTTGCCTGCTATCCTTGGCAAACTTTTACCGGTGCACTTAATTATTGTGAGTATATTAATTTATGTTTTGTTTCGCGGTTAAGGTCACCATCACTTTCTATCGAGTGCTGGTGAATTCCCGGGTAGGAGCTTTGTGAACTTAAGTTTTTTTTTCCTCATGGAATGGAAAACTGTTGACCCATGTTTAGAAGTTTATGATTAGGATTGGAATTAATTTCATGTCTTCAATTGAACAATATCAATGGTAAAGTTCACATTCAATTTTATAAGCAGTACAAAGCAGTTGAATTCGCTAGAAAGAACAATAATGTGCACTAAGAGTAGGATGAAAACAGTAAGTGCAATATGCCAGTGGATATAGATGAAAAGAGCATCGAATAGACCCAACAAAAAAAACTGTTTTAATCCACCTAGTGGTGTAATGATGTCTTTCTCATATCCATCATACTATCATACATAATACTGTGGTATTCTTCAAAAAATTTTTTTTCGATTCTTGAAAGATTAACCGAAATCGGTTTGTTTGACCGTCTACTGATAGAAACTATCAATTGGAGAAGATTTGAGGTCGATTTAGAAAAAAAATTTTAACGGTTTTTCGCCCTTTTCGGATGAAATATAAGAATTCCGTATGGGACCACACGACCTTTCATTTGAACCTAAGTTTTTAAAAATCGGTCACATTTGTTTGCACATTTTACCCCATAACTCCGGAACCGGAAGTCGGATCCAAATAATATTCAGGAATTTTGTATGGGACCACAAGACCTTTCATTTGAATCTAAGTTTATGAAAATCGGATCTGGGGGACGGGTATAGCGTGATGGGTTAGTCGATGCCTTTCACGCAGCCCACCTGGGTTCGATCCTCAACCCCGCACATAGGGTCAGAAAGCTTTTCTGGCCCGAAGAGGTGAATGACCTTAAGGTTAAAACCTCTATAATCGAAAAACAAAAAAATCGGGTCAGCCACACGTACTCGACGAACTGAGTCGAATGGTATATGACACTCGGCCCTCCGGGCCTCGGTTCAAAAGTCAATTTTCACAGTGATTGCATAACCTTTCTAAATGAGAAAGGCAAAAATCCTTACTGAAAACAATTGACATTTTAAAATCGATTTACAAAAAAAAAGCCATTTTTGATTTTGATAAAAAAAAATTCTCCAGATAGGTCATTATGTTCCCTACAAACCGTTCACACATTGCAAAATGGACGCTTTCAAGGAAAAACAGGTTTTTCTCACAAAAACTATTTCTGAATTCTGAAATAAAACTGAATTTTTTATCCAGTGTCTTTTCTATCGAAAATTGAACTTAACTGAAAGTCATTATCAACCATCCAAGATTTCAATGAAACTCAATTTGTCAGAAAATTACATTGAATACCCAATTGATGGTTGTCACGTATTAGCAAAAAGTATTAGTGCTGGATAAGTAAAAGGTTTTTTAGAAAAACTTTTTTCCTTAAAAATGCATCTTTTGCAACATAATTGACAGAGAACAAGCTTTTTGCATACTTTGTTTTCTAAAATTGATTTAGACTGTCTTTTGGAAAAGGCCAAACATTTTGAACTATTTTTTTTCAAATAGTTTTTATCGAAAAATGACAAATCCTACAAAAACGTGATGATTCACTAATGAATTTCACAAAATTAGTTATAAACTTGAATGAAAATACTGAAAAGATATTCCAATCAAGAATTGTGTTTTTTGTAATTTGACTAAATTTCTAGGATCGATTTTTTTTCAGTGTAGGGCTCGATAAGTATTTTTTCAGTATTTTGTATTGTGAAATTCATTAGTGCATCATCACTTTTTGGGCAGGATATGTAATTTTTCGACAAAGACTATTTGAAAAAAAGTTGTTCAAAATGTTTGGCTCTCTTCAAAAGAAAGTCTAAATCAATTTTGGAAAACAAATTCGGCAAAAAGCTTTTTGTGATAAAGTCTACATGTCCAAAATGTTTCAATGTTTTCCCTTAAAAAATGACCCTGTTGCAACATATGAAATATTGATAGGGAACCTAATTATGTATGTTGGAACAATTTCATTCAAATAAAGAATTGTGTTTTTTTCATTTGACTTCAAATTTTTATAGTCGATTTTTTTCAGTGTCGGGTTCGATAAGTAATTTTCTCAGTGTTTTCATTCGAAAATATAACTAATTTTTATAAAAAAATAATTAGTACATCATCACGTTTTCGTAGGAATCGTCATTTATCGACAATAACTATTTTTAAAAATTTGGTAGAAAAAGTTTGGCCCTTTTCAAAAGAAAGTCTGGATCAATTTTGGAAAACAAAGTATGCAAAGTGGATTTTTGTAACAAAATCTTAAAAAATGCCCCTTTTGCAACATTGGAATATTGACCTAATTATGTATGTTGGAACAGCTTCATTGAAATCGAAAATTGTGTTTTTTTTTGTAATTTGACTTCAAAATTTTTAAGATCGATTTTTTTCAGTATAGGGTTCGTTAAGTATTTTTTTCAGTGTATTCATTCGAAAATATAACTAATTTTTGTAAAAACTCATTAGTTCATGTTTACGTTTTTGTAGGATTTGTCATTTTTCGACAAAAACCTTTTTAGAAAAAAATGGTTAAGTTTGGCCCATTTCAAAAGACAGTCTAGATCAATTTTGGAAAAAAAGTATGCAAAGTGTTTTTTTGTAAGAAAGTCTACATGTTCAGAAAGTTTCATTCGAATCTGAAGAAGTGTTGCCAACTGCGAATACGATTTGGCGCGAAAATCGTCATAACTAATAACAATTCGAAGTGCAATGTCGCAGTATAGGGAGATACTTTCCAGCGAAAACAGAAGTGTAGAAGATTTTTTCCCCTGTATCCTGAATGGTCTAGATTTGTTACGCTTGCGTTTAAAGAAGACTATACCTTCTTGTGTGATTTCCGATCAGGACAAAAAGCTCCCATGTAAATCTTTGGTCACTTACGACAACCAACTGGCGACTACATGTCTATATTGCCGGATATCCCTGCAAAAAGCTTGACAAGAAGACATCTACACCAATGACAATTGAGCTCCTATTTTACTAGCCTCCAGCAATCCCCATACTAGAGATGGTCGGGGTTCGGGTGCAAATATCCGTAACCCGACCATCTCTAGTACGAAGTACAGGTCGAGTTTCAGAAAAAAAATTTGTCGGGTCCGGAAGAGTTTAAAAATAGGCATTTATAGTCGGTCGGATTTTGGGGGTATAAAAAAGCGAAACTCTACCCGAAAACAAGTTTAGAAAATATAAACTTTTGGGTTCGGAGTAAAGATAGTTTCTTTTCAATCGGGTACGATTCGGGTTTAAGAATTTGTATACTCATCCATCTTTACCCCGTACTTCTGGGACAGAAGCTAACAACCATTGAACATCATGCAATGCCTTTCGCAGTTACCAACGAACTCAGCTCGATATGGAAAAATCAACAGAATTCAGAAAACTCCCGCGATAACGCTTCCAACAACGATAAGAACAGTGACGACGAATCAATGTACGAGAGTGTGAATAGCGAACGATTGTCCCCTTCCTTGAATTTGATGAATAGCAATAAGAGCGTCTCTTCTCCGAGGCAAAGAACGTTGTTATCATTTGACAAAATAGTAAAAAAAAATATATTTAATATATTAGCTGACTCCGTTTAGCTTCACTAAAGAATTCATTGGAATTCATTCGACATTAAGACACATATTGAATGGTGATGGCTGTGCGTGTCTATTGAACATGCTTTGCTTGAGCATTTCACTCCAAGCAAAATAAACCATATTTTCAATCGTTTATTGCATAGATTAAGGACTTTACTCTAAAAAAAACAGATAAAGTGACAACCAAGATTTCATTGTATGTCGAATATTTTTAAAACTCTCAGGGAATTAATAAATACTTATTTGATATATTGTTGCGAAGTTGGTTTTTTCAGTTTCCTCTCCAAGGATAAATGTCCGTATTTTGCTGCTGAACGAACCTCTAGTGAATGTGGCAGATTTGCCTCTTTCGGTACAAAAACAATATTATTGGCTTCATACCAATCCATTACCGGTTTCACGAAATGGCACAATGCCAGATCCGACCGAAACAGAGTGTCACCTTCCCGGGATCGGAGGAAGAGCAGCAAGCACTTCTGGAGGCAGTTTTTCCTGTCATATTTGGCCGTTGATGGTGCCGGTCGTTATGTACGGATTGCATCAACAGATCGTCCACCACATCAAGTACTTTTTGACAACCTTCTTCATCCGGAACATCCCGACGGGACTCCCGACGGTAAACACCAGGTCGAGGATCTAGTTGGCGTCCGCTTTAAAGCCCATTCCGATGCATTTCGGCTGCACCTTCTACTCTCGCTAAAGCTTTCTGGTGTGCAATTTTACCACCTTGTGCTCTTTATCGGTTCGGCTAGGCGCCTTTCGTCCCTTGAAGACTTTTAGTTGAACTTTGAACAATTTTTCCACAAGAGACTCGTTCGAATTATCGATTCCAAAATGTTTCGCAATCCACCAGTAGGATCTCTGGATTTTCCATGACCGCGTCCAGAATTTTTTTTTTCGAAGCACTTTGTTCTAGGAAGCCGTCTTGAATAATACATGACAGATTGGGACTAAAATTTCCACATGTGAATCTTACACACTGAACAAATTGTACTCAAAGTTTCGTCAACTTTTGCACATGAAATAAAATTTTATTCCCATTAATGTTCCTTGCCGATCTCCGATTAACCCTCTCACTATTTCATAACAAATGATATGTTTGAAAAAGGAGATCTAAAACGAAATCGTCTTCCAAAGTTGGTCCGGATGGTATGCCTTCGTTAGTATTGAAAACAGTGCTTACTCAAATCAGAAACATTTCCAAATATTTGGAAAAAATCCCATTTCCAATCCAATTATCTTTCCAATTTTCCAGAAGGGCACTATACACAGTGTTTAAATTATTTGGAATTATGATTATAGATTTCATGAAACAACTACATCTCAGAAACTCAACAAGAATTTGTGCCAAATAGAACAAATCTACTGTTTTATACACGTTTTATAATTCGATCTCAACGCGTTCGCCTCAACTACGCCTCCAACTACCGATCTACACCGATTTCTATGCAACCATTTACGTAATACAACTACCAAATATCAGTAGCCAAACTCAACGTCTCTAGCTGTCAACTCTGGAATCCCTCAAGGCAGTCACTTTAGACCATTGTTATTTTTACTCTACCTCCATGATCTCAACTTCATATTAAAATGCCGCAAACTATCGTATACGATTTCAAGCTATGAAATATTCAGAAGACACTGTATATTTGCGAACTGGTATCATAACAATAGGATAGTTTAAAATGCTTCGAAGTGTTCGGCTTTTTCGTTCACTTGCACACAATCGCCAATAACCAACGACGATGATATCTCGTTCAATACACCTAATGAAACGTTAGTCTTTCGGGAACGATTTAGGAATCATTCTTGATTCCAAAACTCATACTAATTATGTGATTTCTATAGTCTTCAAGCTTTTATGTTTCGTTTTTCGCGTTACCAAGAGCCGTGATGGGTAAGTCGATGCATTTCACGCTGGGTTTGATGGGCATTTAGGTAAAGATGTAATATTTAATACATTTAATGTATCATTGAGATGTAAAAAAAATCTGTTGCTACAAAAAGCGAAGAGGTTTTATGCCTGTTGGAGATAGAAATTGAAAAAAAATCAACCCCAGTGTGTTTTTCCCTGCTCTCCCCTGCTGTATAAATGAAAGAATAAAAAAATTTGGCTAGAACTGTTTCACGATTTAGAGAATTTCTGCAGATTCGATCTTTGTCCTTGGAGTATACAAGATTTTATACGATGAATTGATTGTGATTCAAAGTTGAACGTCTAACAAAATTTTGAGAATTAACGACCACATATGAGAATTGAGCCCATGTAGACTTTGGAAGAAACCTTCGCAGACAAACGTTGATTTTTGAGAAATTCCTCGGTCTAAACCAAGTAAATAAACTTGGTTTGTGAATGTCCCTTTAAGTTTTACCCAAAACAGTGGTCAGAAACTCAAAAGAAACATTTTGTAAAGCACCGATTACACAAACAGCCATTGCTTAATGTATAACAATAAAATTTTGCATGCCCATCTACTAAACTATAATTTTTAAGAGCATTTTTCTGGTAGTTTTGAAAAAGGCCGAAATATGAAATCAAATCTATGAAGCATCTCTCGCCGACGATAACGCATTGGTGAATTATTAATTGCTAATTGATTACTAATTAGTTGCGATAATTTTGAATTCGTTGTACAATTTTTTTGAGTACTTCACAAAGTTCATATGATGGACCTCTCCCAAATAAGATTGAAAACAAACCGAAACCCAGTGGATAGCTTGTTACTAAGAAGTTGCTAATTAGTTACGGTAATTTTGAATTTGCAGGTCCTTTTTTATTTTATTTTTTCGAGTACTTCGCTACGTTCATATGAAGTTGACGAAGCAACTCTCCTAAATAAGCTTGAAAGCAAATCGAATCTTAGTGCATAGTTCGTTGCTAATAAGTTGTTAATTAGTTGCGGTAGTTTTGAATTTGATGGTTATCTCTTTTTTCATTTTTTTAGTACTTCACAAGGTTCATATGAAATTTATGAAACACTTCTCTCAAATAAGCGTGAAGACAAATCTAGTGGATAGTTTGTTGCTAAAAAATTGCTAATTTGTTACGGTAATTTGAAAATTTTTGCGGAATTTTTTTATTTGTTTGAATATTTCTCTAAACTCATATGAAATCAAGTTTGTTTCTAATAAGTTGCTAATTAGTTATGGTATTTTTCAATTAGTCGCTAATTTTGTTAAAATTTTGAGTACTTCGTCAAGTTCATATTAAGTTAACGATACACCCCTCCTAATTAAGTTGAAAACAAAATTACCGTAACTAATAAGCAGCCACCTAACCACTGAGTTTCGATTTGTTTTCAAGTTTTTTTTTAGGAGGGGTGCTTCGTTAACTTCATATGAATTTAACGGAGTACTCGAAAAAATGAAGAAAATTGAGCAACAAAATAGAAATTGCTGCAACTAATTAGCAACAAATTATTCACCTATTTGCGTTATCATTTGCGAGAGGTTCATTTTCATTTTCGCCTTGCTAAGTTCATTTTCATTTCGCCGACTGCAGCCCACAATTGCCCTTTTTGAACTCCGTTCCAATCGCGAACTGTGTCCTACACTGCAAATCCGTCTCGTGAATCATCCCGCGCACAATCTCTCGGTTCCAGAGCGAATCAAGGGTGCATTCTAGCGCATATTAGCTGACGTAACAACGGTCGTTTGTAACATCAGCCATCCACAGAATGTAGTAAATCGGAAGTCATTGTGCATCGGCGATCGATCGGCGAAAAACAATTAAAATGTCATTAATGGAAGCCATTCTGGAAATCAGTTCTTCACTGTAATGTGCGTGTTATCGCTCACCGGTTGCCATAACGATAACCTCTTCCGAGTGTGGCTGAAACGATTGAGAAAAATTGCGTTTCTGACATTGTAAGAATTTGTGCCAGAGTACACTAGGGTTACTGGGATTGTGGCAAGGTGAATAATTGCGATTGCTTCGTTATTGCGAATCGGCAGTGTCTTGACAAAGACGTGTCCAATTTCAGTTGGAAATGATGACATCAACTAAATTTCCCCTGTTTCACAGTTCTACGAAAACCGATATCTTCTTTATAAGTTTGACTAATGGAAATGCACCACCACCTCCCTCCAACCCGTGCACATTCTCGACGATGCAGGGAATGTCTCGCCCTTTAAGCCCATTTCGGTGAAGGTCAGTGCAATTTCGTTATCTTCGGCGGTCGCTTAATACCGTGTAGCGTTCGGTGACTGCACCAGCCGGAAATAGAAAACAATGTCGTCCTGGGGAGATGCATTCTTTGTTTTGCGACGAAGATCACGGTGGTGGTAGAGGAGGTGGGGGCGGCGGCGGCTGTGGTGATAATGATAAGAGCTCTTGTGGAATGTCTTTATGTCGTATGGCACTGGAGCTGATGCGCTCCTGTTTTTTACGATTGTCCTGGGCTTCCGTTGGTCGAGTTATCTGTTTTATTTACGACCTGATTGTGAGCGTGAAAACTACGTCTCTAGTTACTTATACTGGCCATTTTGCATTCCCAAATCACATCCAGTGTTGAAAGAAAAAATCCAGTGAATCGCCGACTACTGGACATCCTAAGAGCGGAACTCTTTCACGTCAAGGTTAAGGCACACTTAAGTGCCGTGCAGAATAAAAAACCCGAAGGGAGATTCCGGAAAACACACAGTTTGCCATGAAACAACACAGTTTACCATGGTCTCTAGTGACTACGAGTACATCAGTGCAGCAGCAGTTGAATGGAACTGGTTTCTCAATCTTTTCTTGTTGCATCTAAATGCTCGGTTGCATCTCATTTTGTTCCCCGTTTGTTCGCCAGTTGAACCCTTTGGCCACCCATTCGTTCAGGAATCATTCTTCGGTGTCTATTGCGGAGTAGGTAAACGGGAAGAAACTAAACAAAAAATTGTTGTTGTTGTTGTTGTTGTTGCTCTAGACTTATGTTCTCTTGAGGCTCTTTACGTCCTTTGTGCTGTCGAGCAATTAGTTGTGTCTTTTCCCTCCCCATTTCCATCTATATTACGTGTAATTGTATATACACAATCATGCAATTTAGTGATCCTCCAGAGAGACATTCTGGGTGGATGGGTTGGTTGTTGGCAAAGCTTGAAGCACGGTACCGATTAGGGGTGCTAGAATTGGTAATATTGCAGTGGCAGTATGAACGGTTTTGCGAAATTGAATTGAATCACCTGGTGAATGTTTACGATTATGTGAGATGTGAGCTGACATGAATGATTTATTGAATGGATAAGAGGTTTAGATCAAATCATTAGTAAATGTGGAACCTAAAAAGTCATCAATAATCAACTCAAATTTATGCATTCAGTAATCAACTTTATTATTACTATAACGGAATTCCAGTTCCCAAACTTAGAACTATATTTCTCAAAATTTTTCTGGGAAAATAAAGCAGATATATAAAATATCCAATTTGTCGATTACGTCACTTATTCTACTATATATTCGGAACCGAATGTATTCGCTATGAGCCTCGAAAACTTGCTATATAACTCAATAGCAGCGTCTGAGAATTTTTCTGAAACCGGTTCAGGAATCTCTGGGGATATTTAGTGGATGAACAAAAAACTGCGTTTTGTCGGTTCCGCCATTTATAAACCGAGGCCGGATACATCATCCATTCGCACTCAAAAGTCGACCAATTACACAAGCATGAGATTGTTAAAATTGATTCTGACATCTCCGAGAATATTAAGGAAGTAATGACGGCTTTTAGATTACGTCACATCAATGATATATCTCCAGATTCCGAAGTATCAGTCATTTTATTTTCGAACATGATCAACGACCCAATAGTAGCATTCAAATGAGTATAACAGTACTAAAATTGGTTCAACCATCTCCAAGAAAACTAAACGCATATAAAATGCGGTTTGTCGGTTACGTTACTTTTGCGATTATATTCCCGAAACCGGAAGCGTTAGCCAACATGATCTACGAAGTTCATTCCACAACTCAATAGTTACGGACCTAAGGTTGTTGAAATCTATTCTAGCATCTTCAATAAAATTGAATTGATAAAACATAAAAAGGAACTCACTAACAGGCATTTTCCGATATCGTCGAGCTGAGTCGAATGGTATATGTCTAACACTAGGTGTATCCGGGGCTCTGATCTAAAGTCGGTATTTCCAATAATTCGATAAAGTTAAAAATCTGTCATTATCGATTCTCACTAAAAACCGGAAATGACTAAGGCTAATATAAGGAAGAACACAATTTTGGAATCACTGTTTATGTCGTTGACTGGATATGAACCTCGTTCTCATAGTTAAAATAGTCATAGTCATAAAAAAGGCTTTACAATCGCTGTAAAAAGCGACTTTTAGACCTAGACCCGCAGGTCCTGGTGTCAAATATCATTCGACTCAGTTCGATGAAATCAGAAAAGGTCTGCGTTTGTCTGTTTGTATATGCATGTAACAAAAATATGTACTAACTTTTCTCGGAGATGGTTCAATGCAGCCAAAAACTGTAGAAGCGGAACTCACTTCATCTTTCCAAAAATGGCTCCACCGATTTCCTTATACTTAGATTCAAATGAAAGGTCTTGTGGTTCCATATTCTCCTATTGATATTTTTGTCATTGCCAAAACAATGGATTCAAAACAATTTCGTGTGTTAATATATTATTGCTTCTTGATGAAAAAAAAAACACAACAAGCTTAGTTATGGTTTCAAAAGTGTAAAAATCCATTAATTATTGGTTTGCTGAATTTAAACATAGTCGTATAGACACCGATGATAGCGACCGTTTTGGTCATCCAACTTAAGTGGTTACTCAAGACAACATCAAAAAAAGTTCACAAATTAGCTAAAGCTAATCGAACGATAAAATTGCGTGAGACAGCTGAGCCCGTAAAGATATCAGAAGGCGGTGTGTTTACAATTATGCATTAACCTTTGACTATGAGAAAGCTCTTTTCAAAGTAGATGCCGCATTTACTCACAGTCGATCAAAAACAACATGTTGATGACTCAGAGCAGTGTTTGATCATGTTTACATGTAATAAAAAAGATTTTCTCCATCGATATGTGACAATGGATTAAACATGAATCCATCACTTCACTCCGAAATCAAAACGATCATCATCTGAGTGAACTGCAGCCGACGAATCACGTCCGAAGTACGTCCAAAGGCACAATAGTCAGCTTCTGTATTTTGGGGTGCACATGGTATAATTTTAAATTTAAATTTAAGTCGAAACAATCAAAGAGTTTTTGAGTAATCATGTCAGTAGTTAAAAAAATCATGTGTTCAAAAAAAGCGTTTAAATGTTAAACGGATCTAGCACGGATTAGGGCCATTTCTCCGATTTGGTTATACCGCCGAAAAGATAATCGCCAATTCTCCTTGGTTTCGTTAATGTGGCTACGCCTCTTTGACAGATAAGTAAAGCAAAATTTACTTTACTTATTTTATTACTAGAATGCTTTCGCTTGGCTCACCGATAACTTTCGATGTTGAATTTGAAATATTAAAAATGAGTTTCGTTTAAATTCGAAGAAGCGACTTTCGACTAAATGACCCGGTTCTGTTCAGCACCATTCTGTATTTTTCAAACACATTTTCCCTTTATCCACGTATGAAAGAATAGTCTTCTGTATTTGCATATGTCACAAATGCACACCATTCCGGACAACAGGAAAGAAACCTGTGCCATGTCTGCTCGAGTGTAACTCTGTGACCTAATCATGAAGGGATTTGTAATTAACTTTATCATATTCGACATGTTGTTTTTAACCGAGCCGAATTATATTACATCACGTCTGGGTTTAAACTGAACATACACTGAAGCTACTAGTTTTGTTAATTATATCTCTAATAAATATTTCATCGTTCTGATGCATTCGTCCTTCAGGTAAAACTATAAATCCATTTTCCATGAATCTAACTTAACAGCGCTTGAAAACCAAGGCAAAATTTAATGATTTTTCAAGAATTTTATTAAGTTCAGTAAAATCAATATCAATCAAATTTTTTATGAAAATAATGACGTGCTTTGTATATGACAGAATCAAAAGGATCTCGTATACTAAAGAATTGCTTCCTAGTGACCAAACATTCCGCCATTGTCATAGTTCATCAACTCGAAAACTGAAATGTAACAAATTCTGGTCTACGTGGTTTGTGATCGATCCTTTTACTAGTGAATGGGAACTTTCAGCCTACCCGCTATTTATTCCAGATTTGGCACCATCTGACTACTATTTTTGAAGTTATGCTCACTGCTCTTACATTTTTTTTTCAAAATAGATGAATTACGGGAAAAACTGTAAAAAGTTTCCAATGAGTAAACAACCTGTTTTAACATTTAGGGGTTTTGTTGGTTTGTGCAAAAAGCACATATTTTATTTCTATTTCTTCGCGTTTCGTCTTCGGCTCGTCAGTGCTTAAAGCAGTTCAAACTGAACTGCCATCTCGTGCCTAGCAGTTCAACTTAAACCGCTAAGCAGACGCAAATTTTGCACTACTTATGCAACCCTCAAACAATATTGCACAAGTGCTATATTATTTCTGACGTCTCAGGCGTAAACGAGTGACGGCTTATTACTGGCCGTCGCCTGAGACGTCAGAAATAATATAGCACTTGTGCAATATTGTTTGAGGGTTGCATAAGTAGTGCAAACTTTGCGTCTGCTTAGTGGTTTAAGTTGAACTGTTAGGCACGAGATGGCAGTTCAGTTTGAACTGCTTTAAGCACTGACGAGCCGAAGGCGATACGCGAAGAAATAGAACCTGTTTTAATCCACTTAGTGGTGTATGATGCCTTTCTCATATAAACCATACTATCATATATAATACTGTGGTATTCTTCAAAATAATTTTCTTCGATTCTTGAAAGAATAACCGAAATCGATTTGTTTGGCCGTCTACTGATAAAAACTATCAATTGGAGAAGATTTGAGGTCGACTTAGAAATTTTTTAAGGTTTTTCCCCATTTTCAATGATGGTATACAATTTTTAACCCACTTTACCCTATATTTCCGGATCCGGAAGTCGGATCCGCATGAAATTCAGAAATTACGAATGGGATCACAGGACCTTTCATTTGAACCTAAGTTTGTGAAAATCGGTCGCACCATCTATGAGAAAAGTTAGAACACATATTTTATTTTTTTTTGCACATTTTACTCCATAACTCCCGAACCGGAAATCGGATCCGAATAATATTCAGGAATTTTTTATGGGACCTCAAAACCTTTCATTTCAATCCAAGTTGGAGAAAATCGGTTCAGCCATCTCTGAGAAAAGTTAGTGCACTTATTTTCACAATTTTTTGTTTGTGGAAATCGGTCGCGCCATCTATGAGAAAAGTTAAAACATATATTTTCTTTTTTTATTGCACATTTTACCCCATAACTTCGGAACCGGAAGTCAGATCCGAATGAAATTCAGGAATTTAATATGGGACCTGAAGAGCCGTCATTTGAATTCAAGTTTGTGAAAATCGGTTTAGCCATCTCCGAAAAAAATTGGTGCACATATTTTCACAATTTTTGCACATTTTACCCCACAGTTCCGGAACCGGAAGTCGGATCCAAATAATATTCAGGAATTTTGTATAATCTAAATTTGTGAAAAGTGTGAATCTAATTCCGAGCAAAGTTGGTGCAAAAAAGAACGTTACACACACACACACACACAGACATTTTGCGTACTCGATGAACTGAGTCGAATGGTATTTGACTCTCGGCCCTCCGGGCCTCGGTTCGAAAGTTGGTTTTCACAGTGATTGTATAACTTTTCTATTCTCTAACATTACAATATTTTTCTGATAGAACGATTTATATTTTGCCTCGGAATAAACGTATGTTTCAGAATTGATTTGCTCGTTGGAGTAGAATCTCATTCCTTGGGTTATTATTGTAGGCCTATAAACGGTAGTCGCTGGGGGTCATATACGGTGAACAAGGTGGGTGCGGCAGCAATTCGAAGCCGAAATAATACTGTTTCGCCATGGTTGTCGTTGTCGTTTTTGGTCTACCGTGAGCAAAACGGGGTACTGACAATAGCTTTCTAGTAGGCAAATATTCGTGCAAAACAGTACACACACTGTCATAAGTCATGTCGTTAAAATGACGGCTATCTCACGCAATTTTTAATTACGGGTTTCAAAAACGTTTTGGTTAACCTTTTTCGCGATTGCCAACGTAATTACTTCATTTGGTCGTCCGTTTCCGTTCAGCATCTTCAGTGTCAGTATGAGCGCGTTCCTCCTTAGAATACCAGAATCATTACTAAGTTTGAATTCTGTTTGTTTTTTTTTTTCATCAAAAAGCAGTGACGAATCAACACACGAAATTGTTTTGAGAATGTCTAGACTAGCGTCACTTAAATCGCTGTAACCCATGGACCAAACATTAGAACGTCATGCAGTTTCGACAGGTATTTTTGATGATTGGTACTCCTAAACAATAATACAGATTTTTTTTGAAAACACCATCTATGTATCAGTTCCAGGACTTATTGATCCACTTGTTATCGAATGTAAAATTCAAACTAACTCATGGAATGTTCGTTGAAAAACTGATAGGCAGATGGCAGGAAAATGTAAAGAAATCTAATAGAAAACAAATTTAAAAACTCTCAGATAACTCATTGAAAAATTTATGAAAAATCGAAATTAGTCATCAAAGGTTGAAAAATTGATAGTATGGAAATTCTCGGAATGAGTTTCAAATTAAAAGAAAAAATTAATGAACGAAACTTGAATGGAAACATTTTTTTAAAATTCATCGAAAAAATATTGAAAACTCAAACATTGGAATCCAATGAAAATTTATTGAAATTCATAGATTAAGAGAAAATTAATAAAAAACGTCAAAAAAATGATGAAATCAATCAAGTTTATCGGAATAAACATTTAAAACCATTAAAGTGGAAAATTCAAAATAAATTCATAAACATGATAATTGCTAGAATGATTTATAAAAATTCATGGATAATTCATAGAAAATTTTTATATATTTTTTTCATAGAATTATAATGAAAAACAAACAAAAAATTGAATGTATTGAAAAATTCATAAAAATGGCAAGGAGAACTCCTAAAAAATCACAGAAAGTTGATTGAAACAGAATATTGCAATTCATACGAAATCGATTGAAATGGAAAATCTATTAAAACTTCTTAGCAAATTCATAAAAAAAATTCTTTAAAAATCCTAAAATATTTCTTATTAATTCATTGAACAGCCATAGACAATTTAACCCTTGATTGCATTGTGTCCCAAATATGGAATACACATTTCAAAAACTCTACAAAACATTGTAACTGTAAACTTGAACATTTTTTTTGGATTAAACAACCGAGGAAAATTTTTTCCGGCTGTTGTTGAAAAATCATGCAATTAAAGATTAAGTAATATAATGTGAAATTCGTATAAAAATCATTTAAAATGTACCAAAAAATGATAGAAATGAAAAGAAAATTCATTAAAATCTAATGAAAATTTTAAACAAAAAAATGAATAAATGATGGAAAATGAAATAAAATTGGTAGAAAACTCATTATGATTCTTTAGAAGTTTGTAGAATTAAAAAATGCCTGGAAAAGTGATACAAAATGGATAGAATTATAAGTTTTCTATCCATTTTGTATCACTTTTAAAAGGTAAAATTCCTAGAAAAATGTTAGAGAATTCGTTGAAAAATTATCCATCAATAGGAAATAATCAGAAATGCCATGAAAAAAAAATTATGAAATTTTTAAAGACTGTACCAGAAAGTATGGACGCACTTTGATTTCGCTGTAAATAATTCACAAGTGTTAGATATTCAAATTTTATTCGATATACTGATATTATTAGACTACAACAACAGAATATTATTCTCAACATTTGCTACTTAGCCATTGTAGTTTAGCTGGCGCACTTTCTTGCGAACGTTCCTCATTAAATTCCGTACAGACTTCTTGGCGACAAGTTTTGACACTTTTTTCCAATCTTTTTCGAACTGTTGAATGGTTTCGGCTGCCGAGACATGTTTCCTAAGATGTGCCTTCGTTAATGCCCAAAATTGCTCAATTGGTCGAAGTTGTGGGCAATTTGGTGGATTCATGTCTTTTGGGACGAAAGTGACATTTTTGGTGGTATACCATTCTACCGTTGATTTTGAGTAGTGGCAAGAAGCTAGATCTGGCCAGAAGACAACAGGATTCTTGTGGCTTCGAATCATGGGTAGAAGTCGTTTTTGTAAACTCTCCTTGATGTATATTTCGCTGTTCATTGAAGCAGTGGTGATGAAGGGTTTCGAAATCTTACCGCAGCTACAAATTGCTTGCCAGATCATAGCTTTCTTTCCAAATTTTTCGACTTCAATCGATGTCTCGGACTGGTTTAACACTTGCCCTTCTCGCACCGTATAATATTGTGGTCCCGGCAAGGATTTGTAATCGAGTTTCACGTAGGTTTCGTCGTCCATGATTATGCAGTTCAAATTTCCAGCAAGAATCGTATTGTACAGCTTTCGAACCCTCGGCCTGATCGATGCTTCTTGTTTCGGACTACGTTTTGGTTGTTTCTGCATCTTATAGATTCGAAGATTCAAACGTTCTTTAGCACGAAGAACATTTGACTTCGAAGTGCTCACTTTTTTTACCACATCCCAAACTGAAACCTTCTTCTTTTGCTCGAACTCCTTCAGTATACGTTTATCCAACTGAGGGTTAGCAGGATCTTTTTTTCGACCTGTATTCGGTTTATCCCCAAAGGTGTTATCCTCACCGAACTTCCTGATTGCATTTCGCACGGCTTTTTCACTTACTCCTTCCGTTTTTGCTATCTTTCTCAGTGACAGTCCGCGTTCTGTGCACCATTTGTACACAATTTTTCGACGTTGTTCTGCTGAAAGTCCACGCATTTCGAAACAAACTAATGAAAATGAATAAACAACTGCACAAGTGGTTAGAGAAGAGTGTAAACAACAGGACGCAGTCATAAAAATTGACA
Source organism: Malaya genurostris (assembly GCF_030247185.1). NCBI lineage: Eukaryota > Metazoa > Arthropoda > Insecta > Diptera > Culicidae > Malaya > Malaya genurostris. The sequence goes on from NC_080571.1 coordinate 46,100,292, forward strand.
GATTCTGAACCATTGGGAAATGGCAGCGGTTTTTGGTTGCGTCCATACTTTCTGGACAGTCTTAAAGGAGGTTCATAGAGAATTCTTCTTAGAAAATTGATAAAAAACTCGTTCAAAACAGGTTCATAATCTCGTAATCCTGAGAAGTTGATCGAAAATTAAAGAAAGTTTACAAAGTTCATAAAAATTCAATAAAAATAAAAATAAAGATTTGAAAGTAATTAAAAAAAACATGAAAAATTCATAAAAAGTCATGGAAATGAACGAGAAATTCAATTAAAATCCATGTCAAGTTTCTAAAATGAATCATGAAAAAATTATTGGAAATTCAGCAAAAAATCATTTTTTTGGATATTTCACATATTATATTTCACAATTATAAGAATTTTATAGAAAACTCAATAAAAAGATCTCGAGAATTTCTCTGAAAAGTATTGCAAAAGTTCAGGGAAACTAATTGAAATGTTAGAGATAGTTGAAAATAATAGAAAGTTTAATCAGAACCGAGAGAACATTCAGTAAATATATCAAGCAAAATAATAGAAAAGTCGTGGAAAGCCCGTAAGAAGAAAATTCATAGAAAAATCATACGAATTCACATGAATTTTGAAACAGAAATCAATCGAGAAGATATGAACAACTACTAGAAACGTCATTCCCTGAGGCATATTCGTGAAAAGTCAATTAGAAAATTAAAGTAGAACATTAGTCTGATAATTCTATTGAACTTGATTGTGAGGAACAAGTCCTCATTTAAAGTACACACAAACTTGGTTTTGAATCTTCCATTGTTTGATTATTTCAACGAAACCATTTCAACCTATAAACGATCATAAACCCTTTAGTGACATTACACTAACAAAGCGCAGATACAAAGCTTCCCTTTCAGCAGGAAGAAATTTACGACATCCCTGGCTGATGAAAGTTGGATGCACCACGCCTCAACGCATATAATTACGAGCATGGAAAATTGCATTGACATCTTCTTTCTTCTGTCTGTCTGTTTGCTTTTCGCATCGCTTCGGTGCATGGTTCTATAGACCATGGTTACCATCTTCGATTTACAATCCGCCCAGTGCGGCGGTGCGGGTGGTGTACTTGAAGGAATTGAGCGCGGGGTTTTCCCGTGTCATTGTCTTCGTCTTCGTTCTTTCGTTCCCGTAGCAGAGACTTGGAGGCGTGTGACTCACTGAGATTTACAGCCATGGCTGGTACTCACAGGAAGAAACACGGAAACAACAACGCGATCCCTGTTCAGTGACGAAGACGCGAGGTTGAATGACCGATCGGGATGCCCCCGATCGTGGCTGTGAAGTTGATACTTTCCCCGATCGTTGTTACAATTAAGAGGTCGAATATTGTCAACATCAATAAATAAACAAACAAACAAACGAACGAACGACCGAATGCAAACTGCACACCACCTTCGAGTCTAAGTCGGTGGCGTTGTGCTGTCGCAACCGAACCAGTCGATCCAGGAAACGCGATCTTTTTCTGTGTTTTTCTTTTGTTCCTTTCAAGGCTACAAGGGCAAGTTCAACGCGCATCGCAAAGTGGACTGACCGCGCCGCCGCATACGTGTGCGGCTTTCGGAAGGGACGCGAATTCGAAGCTCATTGAATATGGAGTGGATTTTGAAACGTGTTTTTATTTCCGTTTTTGGGTCGCCGTGTTGCTTATGGTTACCGTTATGTGAGCACTTATACGGGGGCTAATGATCAAATTTGTGCGGTTTTTAAGATTAGCATAAAAAATACACTTTTCAGCGTTAGGTTGGCTGCCCTAATCGAAAATCTAGCCATGATTTCTGGTCAACTATTGACTGTGAAACCGGTGACTAGGAAAATTAGACACCCTGCCCGTCGTTTTCCGCAGTAGAATTCAAGGACATAAATTAAATTATGTAAAATGTTTTGTATGTGCCACTGAACGATTACTAAGATAAATTTATCAAATTCAAATCGAACCAGTTGTCATTGACGAGTAACACGAAAATGTAAGGTTCGAGTTGAATGCCTTATATACACTGTTCTGTACTGAAGTATATTGGTATTCTTCTCTATGAAAACTTGCCTACGCCTAGGTTATTTCTTTGGTTAAATTTCGGAAAACTCCCGTCTTACAACACTCTCAAATTAAATGTATTAGTTTATCTGAAAACCGAAATCGTCTGTCCCAAAACAATTGATAAACGTCGTCGTTCGTCGGCTTTCGTCGTTCAGGTAGGACCGCGTAAACACGCGATGAGCCGTGCGTCACCGTTGTGGACACAAGTCAAAACAAGCGCGACTCTTGGGCTGAGCGCGTGGGCAAGCGGTCAAGATCAAGTTCCGTGCACCGCATCGCAGGGGAATTTCACTCGAGGCTTCTTGTTTTTTTTGTAAACACAACGGTGCGCCGCTTAGCCGTTTCGGTTGGTACTTTTTGTTGCTTTATCAAACTAGCGACTGATGTGGTGGACAATTAATGTTAATTTTTATTATAGAAGTGTCTGATTAGACGAACGACGAATTACAGCTTAAATACAGTTGTAAGCGATGGTTTGGCAAATGAAAGAAGCCTTGATTTTAAGGAATTACTTCTTGTATTCTGGAATGTACTGAGGAAACGTCAAAGTGAGGAATACTCGAACCGAAGGATATTTGACTTTACAAGGATAGTTTGTCCAGATTCTGTTCCAACGCAAAGCATTATTTGGGAATCTCCTTCAAATAATGGTTCCATTGATAACCTCTTTTCATGGATGGAATTTACTTTTGCACTTTTGTCATGTAACAATAATGCTCTTTTTTCCATTGATGTTCTTTCAGACAAGCTCCACCAACATGGACTTCCAGCGGTTATAAATAATTATTTGCACAACCTTTTGTCAGAGAAGTGCATGTATTTTTCACATGGCGATTTGGCAACATTCAGAATTAGCTACATGGGTCTCCCGCAAGGCTCATGCCTCAGTCCGCTCCTCTATAATTTTTACGTGAATGACATTGACAGCTGTCTAGTAACCCCATGTACACTAAGGCAATTGGCAGATGATGGCGTGGTTTCAGTTACTGGGCCCAAAGCTATTGATCTGCATAAATCATTGCAAGATACCTTAGATAACTTGTCCGTTTGGGCTGTTCATCTTGGTATCGAATTCTCTGCGGAGAAAACAGAGTTAGTCGTCTTTTCAAGAAAGCATGATCCCGCGCAGCTTCAGCTCCATATGATGGGAAGAATGATCCAACAGGTTTTAACTTTTAAATACCTCGGGGTGTGGTTCGATTCCAAATGCACGTGGGGAGGACACATTAGGTATCTGATAACGAAATGCCAACAAAGAGTAAATTTTCTTCGAACAATAACAGGATCTTGGTGGGGTTCTCATCCGCAAGATCTAATAAAATTGTATCAAACAACGATACTTTCAGTGATGGAATATGGATGCGTTTGTTTTCGTTCCGCTGCAAACTCTCATTTTATCAAACTTGAGCGAATTCAGTACCGTTGTTTGCCTTAGGCTGCATGCACTCGACACATACAATGAGTCTTGAAGTTCTGGCGGGAGTTCTTCCATTAAAAGATCGATTTTGGGAGCTTTCATCACGCCTGCTAATAAGACGTGAGGTGCTGAATCCCATGGTAATTAAAAATTTCGAACAACTAGTCGAGCTTCGATCTCAAACAAAATTCATGACAGTATATTTTAACCATATGTCACAGGAAATCAACCCATCAAGATATATTCCTATCCGTGTCAGCCTCCTAAATGTCCCTGACTCAACGTTATTTTTCGATACATCCATGCAGCGCGAAGTGCGTGGAATCCCGGATCATCTACGCTCGACGGAAATCCCAAAAATATTTTCAAGTAAGTTCAGGCATATTGACTCTGAGAAAATGTTTTACACGGACGGATCGCGAATTGAAGAAGCGACAGGGTTTGGTATGTTCAACAATAATGTTTCGGCCTCATTTAGGCTTCAAGAACCAGCATCTGTTTATATAGCAGAGCTAGCAGCAGTTCATTATAGTTTGAGTGTAATCGTCACATTATCTCCAAACCATTATTTCCTCTTCACAGATAGTCTGAGTGCAATTGAAGCCATTCGCTCAATCGCTGCTGGCAAAAATGAACCGTTTTTCTTGGGTAAAATAAAACAGTGTCTGAACGACATATTGAATAGTAATTATCTAATCACTATAGTCTGGGTCCCGGCTCATTGCTCCATTCCAGTCGATGAAAGAGCCGATAATTTAGCCAAACGTGGTGCTATTGAGGGTGAAATTTATGAGCGACCGATTGCTTTCAACGAATTCTATAGTTCGTCTCGCCAAAGAACACTTGCCAGCTGGCAAGCATCTTGGGATAGAGATGATCTGGGTCGGTGGATGCACTCAATTATTCCGAAAATATCGTCAAAGGCATGGTTCAGGGGACTGGATGTGAGTAGGGATTTCATTCGTGTGATGTCCAGACTCATGTCCAATCACTACACGTTAGATGCACATCTCCTTCGAATTGGGCTCTCCGAGACTAATCATTGCGCTTGCGGAGAAGGTTATCGGGATATTGATCATGTCGTTTGGACATGCGTGGAGTATCGTGATGTCAGATCTCAACTAATAAATTCTTTGCGTACCCAAGGTAAACTATCCAATATCCCAGTTCGAGACATTCTTTCTTGTCGTGACCTTTCATACATGAAACTTATTTATCATTTCATAAAGAAAATTGGAGTTTCAATTTAATAAAGGCCCCTTTTAAGACTTAGTTCTGATCCCAGCTGCGTCCATGAGTTCAACCAATAGCTAAATTAGAATAAAAATTATGTAATGATACAAACAAACTCGAAACAGTTTATGAAATTATCAACAAAATGTCTGAAAATAACAGCTTATTTTATAATTTATAGAAGTTAATCGTTTGGTTCAAATAATATTTCCGAGTAGATTTCATAATTAATGACGAGTTACCTAAGATGATATTTAAGCTATAAGAGAATATGTTTTAATAAATTCAAAACGTTGTGACTATGTTAGAATTAAATTAGGATAAGAATATTATGTAAAAGTGATGCTACGGCGAAGAAAAACTTATGTAAACTGCCTTAAGAAATAAACGTATTTATGGAAAAAAAAAATGCTCTTTGGTTGAACAGAATTAAATTCACCTTGATGAAGGATTTGCATGACCTCACAAAAAGACACTTGAAGCATTGTTCAACAAGTTTCATGGGCAAAATATTGTACCACCTGACCGGAGGCAAGTGGAAGTTGTCGCCATTCAAAAGCCAGGAAAACCAGCTTGTTCTTTCATACCAGTCCCACAAACATGGTCTTCCAGCGGTTATAAATAACTAGCTGAATTACCCGGCGTTGCGCGGAAATGTTTCGTCAAGGTAAGGCCGCCAAAAGATTCTAAAAATTGTTCTGCCTATCGAAATACTCTGAATGTAGTTAAATCCGGCAACCCGATTGAACAATACTCCGTACATGTTCAGAATGCGCACGGGCAGTGTCCCATATCAGATCACAGCAATTTTCACAGCATTCTCGTCAAATCGGGTCAGTTTTATGTTTTTCGTGAAATCCGATCAATTTTACGTTACATTTCGCATGTTTGGGCCACTTGCTACACTCCCTCTCTCCTGAAATAACGTAATAATATCCTGTGATACAAAATAGTATCTGTATTTCTTAAGAAGCATCGTTTCTCGTCTAATAAATGTTATACTGAGCTCCCCTTTTTAGTGAACGTACTACAGCTCTCATCCATGAGTATTCTTTTAATCACCTCTGAGTAGTGGAGAAAGTATCTGAGTTTGCCATAAAGTATCGATTCACACCTTTCATAAAAGCCAAGCCTTGGTATTACATTCCTGTAGTGGAATATGACCCTCTGTTTCAACAGACTTTGTAGCCGATTCAGAGTGTACAGAACCATTGCATGGCTGGTGCTACGATTCTACTGACACTACGAATCCTTCCAGGTCAAGGCTCGAACATACGACAACCGGTTTGTAAGACCCTATGCCCTATGCATTGAACCGCCAACCCGGGACGGGCCCCCTTTCATACATGTGCCAAAATTTTGCGTTGCATTCAAATTAACAATAGCAATACTATCTAGCACGACCTGAAAATTCTTTTCCCTCTCTTGTTTTACAAAAAATGGCCGATGAAAATTGGTTTTAAAAACCCCCGCCTTGTCGTCTAGATCTGCCAACCCCCCTCTTGTTTGTCGTCAAATAAGAAAAAAAAATACAATAAACACCCCTTTCCTTTTTAGAGGTACTACAAATTCCCTTTTTTTGATCACCATTGCAATGAATTTATCAGTTCGCCGAGAAAAATTTAAAAAATACTGAATTGCAAAAAATACCTGTGCCAAGTTTGGGAATAATTTACTGAGTTGTTATATCAATCATCTTTAAGTTATTATAAATATCTGTGCCTGTTGTAAAATGTCTATTTTTGAAAAATTCGAAACATTTTGCCTCAAATTCCCTCTGTTAGCAAACGCTTACTTTGACCCACCCACCCTACCTCCTTAAATATCCTTATAGAAACACATCAGCAGCAATAATATCTTGAGCCAAGTTAAGTGTGAGGCGTGGTAATCTGTTGAGTTGTTTTGGAGTTATGGTCGATCATAAAAACAATCCCTCCCTCCCTCCTTAAAAATGCCATTAGAATCATCTGAAGTGCAAATAATATCTATACTGTGTCGTTTTTTTTTGGAAAATGCTATTGACTTCACATTATACCTTCTTTTTTAGAGGTACTAATTATGTTAACTCCCCTCAAATACCCATAAGACCATATTTGAGTTTTTCAAAAAGTATGGATGGTTCATCAAAAATTATCGATTCTCTGTATGTTATCGAAAAATTATCATTGCCCCCTTCCATGTTAAAGACATTTACTACACACTCTCCCTCCTAAAAATGTCCCAATGATCATCACTGACCAAGAAGTATCAGTGCCAAGTTTGATAGCAATCCGTTCAGTATTTTTCGAAGTTATGCAGTTACAAACATTACATCCCCTTTTTAGAGGAACATACTATATCCACCCCCAACAAATACCCATATAATCATGTTAGAATTTTTCAAAAATTATGTATGTTCTTTAAAAACTATCGATTATCTTCAAATTAAATAAATATCGTCATTACCACCCCCCTCTCCCTTTCCGTGTTAAGGACACTTGCTATGCTCCCTCCCCCTGACAATGTCCAGCAAGAAGTATCTGTGGCAAGTTTGATAGCAATCCGTTCAGTAGTTTCAGAGTTATGCAGTTACAAATATTACACCCCCCCCCCCATCTTATTAAAGGCACTTGCTACATTCACCCTCCATATAGTCATATCTAAGGTATGCCATAAGTTTCTAGGGTCTTAAAAAAGTATCGATTCTCGTCATATTGTATGAATTTTTTCATAACCCCTCAATGTTAATGACACTTCCTACGCTTCCTTTGCTAAAAAACACGCTTATGACCATCCCTGAAGAGCAAGAAGTACATGTTCCAAGTTTTATAGCAATCCGTTAAGTAGTTTCGGAGTTATGTCAATACAAACATTGCACCCCCCCCCCCCCCCCTTTTAAAGGCATTTGCTACATCCACTCCCCATATAATCATATCTAATATATGCAAAATGATTCTGTAGTCTTCAAAACGTTTCGATTCTTGTCAAGTTATATGAATATTCCATAACCCCCCCCCCCCTGTTTTTGACACTTGCTACGCTCTTTCCTCTATAAAAATACTCCTTAAACCATCACTGAAATGCAATGGCATCTTTCGGTACAACATGGACTCCATTCGCTTTAAACCATTCCAAAACATCTTTGGTGTAGTGACAAGATGCCAAAACAGGGCAGAATAGAAAAGGAGCGTCATGATTGCGTAGGAATGGCAACAATCGCTTCTTTAGGCATTCTTAATGGTATATTTCCTTGTTTACCGTGCTTGTAGTGATGAAGCTTTGACTTTTTCGACCACAGCTGCATATTGCCTGCTGAACCAAATATTTTTTGGAAAACTTGATTTTTTTCTTTGTCCTGAAATGCTCCTCGGCGTTTCATATGACTATAAAAAAACGATCCGGGAAGTGGCTTGAAGTCTTCCAACACATAAATAGGTAGGTTAATTTTTTCTTGCACAAAATTGACTGCGTTGCATCGGTACGTTTCGAACGTGACGAAATCAAGCATTTTTTGTGCTTTCGTATGAATGGCAAGAGACGGTTCTCATGGCGCTCAGTGTAAATCGCTCCGTTGATTGCTCCGGTAGTGATGAAGGGAGTATTTATTTTACCACATTCGCAAATCGCTTGTCAGACACTGTTTTTTTTTCATAGCTCTATAATATCTTCTTTCGAACATCTAAACTAGACAAAATATATTTATCCCTGAAGTTGACAGAAGCTAGTCTTTACGAGAGCTTCATCATCTCTACAACACGTTTTATTGGATAACTTCGTGCTCAGTATTCCACTGCCGGACGAATTTGAGGGCTATTTGGACCAGTGATGCCATTTCACTAGAGTGATACACCAGCGTGTAAGTTTCATGCCAACACTAAGAGTTTTGCTGTACATTAATGAATCAGTTGAGAGATTTGTTGAAACAGAAAGTCAAGTTCCACTTTGAAATGTAGTATGCTGACTTCGTTTTTGCAGGTTTCTCACGAGTGCATATATTCAGTTATAATGAAAGATTGAGTTTATTCTCAACAGCTTCAAATAGCTTACAAAACTGAAATTTTTCTAGCGAACCTATCAGCAAAAACTAATTTATTTAATCTATTGGGAACATTTATTTGAATTGTGATCAAGAAAATGTTTTTCCCTAGATAAATCGATATAAAATCATTGGCTTTACTTAGCTCATTTTCACATACCAATAATCATCCAACAAGGAACGGAATTAGTGAAAAAAATTTGGATTTGAACCGATAAATTGGTTCCGTCCATTTACTTTGTGTGTAAGCAGAACTCATCGAATTATAAGTGAAGATAGCTACCAGAGAAAATTCAGCAGCTACTATAGCATCTATAACTATGGGTACGGTATATAAATTGGCGACTCAACTAAACCTTACTTCTTCAAAGCTGATGAAGGTAACAAAATTACGGTCAATGAAGAAAGGTGCCGTTCATTTCAGTACTTTTTTTGAACTCGGTCTTCATGTGATTTTTGCGACAGGACGGTGTCACATGCCGCACTGTACGCAAATCCACGAAAGGGTTAAGAATTATACTGTCTGTTTCACAAGAAAGTTGGCGAGTAAATAAAAGCATTTCTGTTTTGGAATTTGACGACGATTTGATTAATAAATAGCGAATTTCGGCTTGTCACTATAATAGAACAGCAAAAACATAACAACAAAACGCATAGTTTCTGTAAGCAGACCTATGCGACAGCGTAGATGTTTATAACAAAATTTTCTTTTAATAGAATCGTTGAAAAAGGTGCTATAAATCACCGTAACTGTCGAACATTGAACCTACAAGTCGTTTTTGCTGTTCTATTAAACTGATAAGCCAAAACTCGCTATTTAAAAAGCATTTCTTTATACCAGGTTTTGGTAATATTTGCTGAATTTTTTTTTCAAGAGGCATTTTGCAAAAAGAGATTAGTTCCAAATAATTTCCTCCTTTTTTTTGTATTATTTTAAGTTCCAAAAAACATTGTTGTTTTTTTTCAACTGCAAGTTAGTGTCATGTGCATGAAGGGAATTGAACATGTCGAAACTTTTGCCAAGTGAAGAGTTGGTCTAAACGATTTAAAATTGAGGATTTCAGTAAGAAAGACAATGAACGTGAAGGGTAAAGGTCTTTTGAAAGAAGACAATGATCGTCTACACGTTAAGGGAAAGATTCAGAAAGTGGGAGGACGGGTTCCACATGAGCTGAATGATATACCGCAGGAAAAGATTAACGAAATGCTTCTTTCACGGTACGAAACAAAGAGTTCGAAATCAACTTCAACACCTATCATTTCTGAACTCGGATGAAAACTTTTGACCCATTCGCCATACTCCATACTGTGACAGCACCGTGTCACAAGTCAATCAAAACCATGGCAAAACTACATGATTTGAACTTCGAATTGCTCCCACATCCAGCGTATTCGCCAGATTTGGCTCCCAGCGACTACTGGCTGTTCGCAGACCTGGAAAAAATGTTCGCCGGTAGGAAATGTTCGCCGGTAGGAAATTTCGTCTATTTTTAGGCAAAAGATAAATCGTTCTGCAGAAATGGTATTGAAATGTTAAAGCGGCACTGAAATTGTTGCGTTGCTTTTGATGGAGATTACGTCGATGAATAGAGTTTATTTTGAATCAAAAAATCGAGTTCTCTTTGTTAGGCCCGGGACTTTTCAGCCCATTTGTTATCAATTTGGGGATGACAATTTGACATTCGAAAAATATCTGAAAATTTACCTTTTCGCCCCAGTCTCCCCTATTGATGATGACTTGGTAGATTGGTGCAGATAATGTTTTAATTTTGGTAGATTTATTCTCATGATTTCGAATCAATTTTCATATGAAGTGTTGCGTTATCAAGAACCAATTCATTCAATTTTAGCTTAGTGACTTAAACAATATTAAATAATTCAAATCGAAGAAGTAGTCCAAACCTACTTTGACAGAATTTTTCGTTGGCTGTGGACAAACAGTTTTTTGAAAGCATTGGTATTTAAACGCAACTAATAACAAATGAAACATTGATTGATAACTTTGGCCGAAACCGGAAAACGTTGACCGGCGTCGAACGCTAAAATCTAACTCCATTCTCTAAATCGTTTTAGCTTGAATTCATTAGCTACCAAATTGTTATTGCTGGCTAACCACGTTCCATACGTACTGTCACGGTTGATGCATCTTATCTTTGGAAGAATGACCACGCGCAGAATCGAATCGAATGTCCTTGGACGCTTCATACTCGGATGAGATTTACAACCATACAAAAATGCAACATTTTCGGTGGATGCTTTTCCGTCGATTTTGTCGCCAAACTATAATTCATACCATTAGAGGTCAGCTCATATCAATTGACGAAAACATTGGAACACCCTCCGGCAAAAATGTTGGACCAGTAGTTTTAAAGAACGGGTGAGCACCAACTGCATCGGATGGCAACAGAATTCATTCCCGAGTGATCATCGTTCCATCGACGAATGTTTGCCCAAATCAGCGGAGAAACACCCAAAAAAAAACACTAAACATTCTATCGCATCGAGCCGAGAAGTCTAGAAGCAAAAACTTGTTTTATGGATCATTGTTTGACCAACTAAATGGTGTTGTTTGTAAAACTAGGAAGAACAAGAATTTGCGGTTTTTTGGGATTTTGGTTTTTTGTTGGATCAGTCATTGTGCGATCGCGAAACCGAATGGATACAAAAGCCGCCATCTGTCAAACAAGAGAGTACATGTTTCGGTCGTAGAATAAAGAGTTGATTATGCTCCTGGATGTCAGTGCCGTGTACAAACTTTTGAAATGGCAAAGCATAAAATGTTCAATCGTTTACCGAATCATGTTCATAAGAAGTCTACTGATGGCCGCCAGTTTGCTGCGATCGTGGTCGGGATCGAAGCAATCGCATTGGGAACGAGCGATGCGGAAGGTAACAAATCGAGTCAAATATTGAGCAGAAGATAGAATTCAATTTATTGTTCGACCAAAAGAAAAAAATCAGTTGTGTGTCACTGTCGTGATAGGTTAGTTTGTTTTGGTTCTCGAAAACTCAGACTCTGCCCGCAAGAATGCTGCTAAACGTCACCAAAACGAACACCAGTCAGACGCCATAACCTTGATCAGTTATCTAGCAGTGGGTTGGTTGTGTAACCGAAATCGTGTTTTCACTGTCAACCGGCTCATTAAAAAAAAACCACCTCGCTGATGATTGGTTCGTAAACAACCGTTACCATTTAAGCAGGCGAGCTGGCGGATTGCGGCGACCGACCGGTGACGAGCCTCTTGACCGCAACGCAACCCAACTTGACTCAAACTGCTGATGCGCACTGAAATGGCGCGTGGTAATGAAAAGTGACTGAAATTTTTATTCAAATTAGATGCGGGAAGGTCGAAATACTTAGGTTTCCATATTGTAACCGGATCAGGGTGAGTGATATCTTTGGGAACCAGTTACTGGATAAATTTTTGTATCCTACATAAGAAATTTTCGATGTTAAAAAACGTCATTTGAAAATTCTTAACTAAAGTCTGGTTTACATTTTGGATTTGACGTTTCCATCATAAAGTTTGACATCTTTAACCATTACCATATTCGGATCATTCTGTCATTTGAGGGCTATTTGTTTTGTTTACAGTGAGTTAAAAATTTCACCTCTGTAAAAAAATGGAACATTCTCGTGCAATGATTTAGTACGATTTCCGTCGTGGATTATCAAGACAAGAGTGCTTCAATCAACATAGTTCGACTTTTGGCAGTGTAGCACCATCCTATGCGGCTGTAAAAAAATGGTATAACGAATTCAGCCGTGGTCGTAGTTCGCTTGCCGATGAATTCAAAAAAGGTCGTCCAAAATCAGTTGTTTTATCGTTGCTGTGAGAAATCTGATAATGGAAGATCGGAAGTCATGTGACGTACCGTGAAATGGAGGCAGCCTTGGGCATTAGTGTGAAAAGCTTATAAGACATTTTTCATGAACATTTAGTCATAAAAAAAAATTTGTTCACGTGTGATCCCACATAATTTGACAATCGCTCAAAACAGACTCGTGACGATTGGTGCGAAGAAAGACTGAAAACACGCGGACCACCGGCCAGGTCTTTGAGACTCGGGAGTGTTTTCCGTGGAGCCATACGAACAAGCCACTACCATTGAGAAGCAACGTCACCAGTAAAGGATGGGAGACCAGCCACTACATAATCCTAATTATTAGAAAATGCCTTTGGCATCATAGAGCTAACGCATTGTGCCTTAATAAATATATCTTAAAAGAAAAAAAAGAAAGCCTGAAAAAATTCACAAATGACGAAACATGGATTTACTCATATGAGCACGAAACTAAACACCAGTAGACTGTGCGGGTGTTCCAAGAAGAACCAAATCCAAATCCAAAAGTTGTTAACGCTTCAAACAAAATGGTGGCTTGTTTTTTCGGTATAAACACCCGAATATTTGAGCACCCAAAACGTCACGTCGAATTGATGGACCATTCGCCGTATAGTCCCGATTTGGAACCTAACGACTTCTATTTGTCTTCCCTTGCGTGAAGAATAAACTGCGTGGAGAGCGGTTCAATACTCCTGAAGAAGTTGTTGAAGCGTTCAAAAACCATGTTTTCGGGGGTACCTCAAGAAGAGTGCGAAAAAATGTTTTGAAAATTGATTCAAGATTATGCAAAAATGTATTGATCATCTAGGGCAGGACTTCCCAAACTATTAACTTAGGCCTCAGACCCCCATTAACAAATTCCTTTGAAAATGCAATTTCTTACTATTTTAATATTGATGTAAAATACTTACCAATTTCTGCGGATGGTCAAATAAACACAACTTTTTTAGCGTAAATATTCCAAATAACAACTTATATCAAACAATAGGGAGTCGACTTCTAGACCTCTTCGACCCACATAGTCAAATTTCGTTTACGTCGACCCCCGCAAAAAGAATATCAACCCCAATGGGTCTATATCGACCACTTTGGGAACCCCTGATCTAGGGGAATATTTTGATAAAAAAAAACATTTTCGATCAAATATAATACTGTTTTCAATCTTAGGCTAAGCATTTAAGTAACAACCCTCGTACATCATAATTAACGATATTACTTCTAGTAAAAATATGAATTTGTTCGAAAATACCATCATAATCCATTTGATTTGCCGCCCTCAGCATTGAATAGCGAGCAAAAAAAAAGGATCGATTTGGCGAGCAAAAAACAAACGGGTTGGTGATATCAAAGACATAACTGGATGACGTGAGTACAAATAGAACTGACATGCTTTTCCACACTGCAGAAAATGTTGCTTTTGTTTTAGCAAATTCTATGCCTATTTATTATAAGAAAGATAAACAAACATATTCGAAATTCTTTTATATCGAAACTTACCAAAAACATGGAATAATTGTATTTTTCATGATACTTTAAAAAAATTATGGCGATGATTAACGTATAACGTAAAAAAAATCAATTGAAGCCAAATATTTTCAATTTATAACGTAACATATTCGTATTTTTGTGTTTTCAGGGGACCTTTTTTGTAAGTGTCAAAGCAAATTTCATAAATTGTTGTATCTGAAACATATAGTATAAGTCATAAATTGAAAACAAGAGAATACAATAAAACAAAGTTTCACAATGTATATTTTTTTAATTTCAAGATGTTTTAAAATTGCTTTGGATATATTTAGGTTAGATATGTTCAGAAAGATTTTTAAACGTATTTAAATCGGTTGTGCAATTTATCACTGTTAAGTTTTACCATACTACCGAAAAAACAATCACTGTAGGACAACTTTGAATACATCTAGAACAAACGTGCAGCAAATCACTAACTTGTCCATGTTGCACTAGCAGCTATAGCAGTTTTGCAAAAATTTTCACATCGTTTTGTAAAAGGAAGTGACTGTAACAATTTTGCAACTTATCAAATTTCTTACAATTGGCTGTCAAAATTGTTTCGGACATAATATACCTTATGATCAAAAAAGAACCGGAATTTTATTAACAAAACGCAAAATTTTAATTTTTAATAAATTTCTTTATAATCGCCTTCAAAGTACTCTCCTCCTGCGGCAATACATGCATGGCAACGCTTGGTCCAATTTTCCATACAAGTTTTATAGGCCGCCGAAGGTATGGCCTTTAGTTTACGCAGCGAATTCTCTTTTATGGTCTCTATTGTCTCAAAACGCGTTCCCCGCAATGGCAATTTGAGTCTGGGGAAGAGGAAAAAGTCACACGGGGCCATATCTGGAGAGTACGGTGCTTGGTTGATGATATTGGTTGAGTTTGTGGCCAAAAACTGCGACACAACCAACGCTGTGTGAGCCGGCGCATTATCGCTTTTTTGGCACCAGCCGAGAAGCGACGCGTTTCAAACCCAAAACATCAGTTAAAATGTGTTCGGCTGATCCATAAGAGATGCCCAACAATACAGCAATCTCTCTAATCGGTACAGAACGATTTTGCAACACGATTTGCGGCCAGGGATCTCATCATGATCCAAGATTGTACGACCACCTTTGAAGCGTTTATACCACTCGTATGCCTGTGTTTTTCCTAGACACGATTCACCAAAGGCCTTTTCTAACATTTTCAACGTTTCGGAACACTTAAATCCATTTGCAACACAAAATTTGATGCACGCACGTTGTTCTAAATTTTCATCCATTATAAAAATCGCCACACGAAAATTTTTCAACTTCTTTGTATAGACGCCAAACAAAAACTAATCGTACGATATGCGTCAATATTTGACAGAATGTGTATTAAAGTGTTGCCAACGTTGAGTAAATAGAAGTTTACCGATTGGACAAGCGCGGGAATTTTAAAATGAAAATTCCGGTTCTTTTTTGATCATAAGGTATGCCTAAATGTTGAGAAATCTTTTGTTGGAAGGCAAATGAGCGAATATATGCTTCCCGCAAGGTAACAAACGATAAGCCGGATTGATGACCTTGCTTCGCCAGATCGTTTTGGTACGTGTGCTGTCCGACATCGCTTCCGCTCGTTCAGACCTAACAGAGCCAAAGCAACCTAGCTTTGAGTAGACCGGCCAAACGAGGCGGTTACAGGTTTGAATGCGAGAGGCCGCCGCTTCCGACGGTGGATTGGCAGCCAACTCAGCTGGTGTCGCTTCGGTGGTTCGACCTTCGGCGAAATGGCTTTCGGTGAAATGACCGGCTCCCCTAGAAATACAACTTTTCATACGCAATGAAAAACAAAACCTCATCAGAAAACTTGTATATATATTTTTAAAGATCAATGGTCGTGTTACATGCAGTTGTATTTCAAATCAAATGTAAAACTTATTCTTTACAAATTATGTTTGCTATGTTTTTGTAAACATCAATTCAATTTTTGTTTACGTTACGTAGTAGTTACCATGGGTTTCACAATTGTTTTTTCGTTGATTTCATTAGATGCATCGATGCATCAGTTTTTGTGTCAGTTGCACAATCGTTTTGAATGATACAGATGCAATAACATGAGCATTTTTTAAATTAGTTTCACAATCTATTTTTGTACGGTCATATATCTATAAACGTAACCTTGTTTTCGGTTATTATTATAGTTAATTCAACACAACAGAAAATATTTTGGATAAAAAATGGACCGATTTTTTTTTTAATTTTTTGGATAGGTTTTGTAAAAATACAAACTTCACTGAAAAATCTGTCTCAATCCAATGAGACATCCAGTAGTGTAATGACGAATTTCTCATATTACTTATATTTTCAAAAATACCACTGCCGGATTCTGTCGCAAATTTTTTTGACGTAGGGCTACGTCTTTCTTTACTATGCTTACCAGGTTGCATTTTCAAAATTTCACTACACGAAAGTGTATCGAAAGTACACAGATAAAAATATTTTGTGAATTTACATCTATTTTCGTGCACATATCTGTTGCAGGCAATTGAACATAAAGTTACTTTACAATTCTGTGCGTTTCAATATAATGTAATCGCAAAACTAAGCGTTAATTGAAAGGTACAGCTCTGTTCATTGAAAATTCAATGTAATCCAATTTAGTTTTGCATCGATGATGGTTTACAATCAAACTTTCGATTCAACTCATGTCTATTCCGTGTTGCCATGGAATTACATGTCGTGTAAATTTAATTTTTTTTCCTGTGTACTCCACATTTGATTTCTGAAAATACTTTTTCCCTGTTTATTTTCTCTAATTTTTTCACAAATCGGATGGAAGAATTTATAAGATTGTTATTAATAAAACGTTTATTACTCTGTTTGACGTTTGCTAGCTTTAGTCTATGATAATCCATGAATTTTCGCTGTGCGAAATTCGCACCAAACAAGCTCTAATAAAGCTGGCATTTGGATGCATCGCGTTCGAGAGAAATGTTCTGATCAGTGTTTAATATAGTAAAGAATTCCACAATTTGGCCCTTCTGAATGCAAGAAATTAATCCTATTCTACAGCATTCTGATAGTTTGTTTCACTGAAATATGCAAATCCTAAATGAAAAAGACACAAACGAAATCACGTAAAAAGAAAGCTATTAATAAAAATTCATTCAATTTGAAATCAATCGGCACCGTGGGTAGTTTAAGCGATTGCGTCGTCCTGCTGCTGGTCGTTTGCATTGGAGAAAAAGTACAACGTTGGGAAACGTCATACAAAATCAACTGTTCTAATGGCTAAGAGAACTACTAAGATAATTTCTTTGCAAATCGAAGGTAAAAATCATCGGTTTAGTGCAAAATTTGCACATCAGTTTGGTGCGAAATTTGCACCAAACGAGCGTAAATATAGCTAGCATTTGGTAGTATCGCGTCCGAGAAAAATGTTCCGAACACACACACGCGCGCGCGTTTTGACCCTTCTGATTGCCAGTAATGAATCCCGTATAACATTTGGATAGTTTCGTTCACTCAAATATTGAAATAAATGAGGGAATGTTCGACTAGTGTTACGATTGTATTTATGTAATGATTTCTTCTTGGTCAATGCTCGAACTTACAAATGGCTTCGAATGCCGCCCTAGTTCCTAGAATACAAACGCAATCTTCCGAAACCAAATGGTCTTTTTCAGCACTACAAAATTTTAAACGGTCAAACGGTATTAAATCAATTAATATCTATACACATCTCGAATGCAGTCTACGTCAATCTCGTAGTTATGTCTCTGGCTTTATCTACCAGAAATTTTTTTTTTTTCAAATAAAATTTTTATTAGGCTCATTTGCTTTAGCTTAACGTGGCCGATTGTCTTGTTGTTAGGGAGAGAGAAAGGGATGCCGTATTACGGGGCGGCATACTCCCCTAGAGTTAGTAAGGGGACATAAGGAGGGTGGGACCTACACAGTATTGAATCTACTAGAAAATGTTTTTTTCAGATTTGAATGAAATTAGAAAGTTTCTTTGGGTATAAACTAACACCATTTTTGATGGTTTGAAATGTTACACTTTACCTTATAGTTCCGGAACCGGAAATCGGACCCGGATGAAAATTAATTTTAGGTTTAGAATTTAGTTCCCGAATACGGGTTAAAAGGTTTGAAACTAAGACTTTTGAACTGAACCCTAATTCTAAAGTCTGGAACGAGATTTTGGGATTTAGTTTCTTGGCTAGATTTTGGAATTGAATTTAGTGCCTTAATTTTAGCTCGCAACTTGTATTCGGAATTCGGTTTCAGGAATTCAACTTAGAAGATACAAGAATTCTAGATCTGGATGGAAGCTGCCATCGGAACCAGAATTTAATTACTGAATTCAGCGTCAGAATTTATTTTTAAAGTTCGGTTTCAGAATTCATTTCCAGAATTCAGAATACTGGAATTGAATTCGGGACTCGGAGTCTGCAACTAGATTTTTGAATTTTGCAAATTAATTCGGAGCCCCAGACTTATCAATTAAGGTCATTGCCCAAGTACCATGCGCGCGGGTAGTTTTATGAAATTTTAGATGGAAATTTTGAATACTTTGCCAAAACCAAAAACATACAGACCTTTGAAAAGCTTTCATTTATCTGCAGGGCAAAAATGGCTGAAAAAAGTGGCGGATCTTCCGAATCTTATCAAAAATAACTCTGAAAAAATGAGTTTTTTTGTCAATTTGAAAAAAATAATTCGATGGCATGAATTTTTTTTTTTCCAATAAACCTTATGTTGACTACAAGCAGTCACGTACCCGAGGTGCCCAGGCCCCTCCCGAAATCAAAAACAGATATTTAATTATTCAGAAAATCTCAGACATGTTACAGAAATAACAAGACAGTAAATGTAAAGAAATGTAATACAATAACAGTTCCAGTGAAAAAGTTTAAAGTGTCTGTTAAAAACACCCGTAAAAGGCACACCGAGAATTAGGTACGTCAGCAATCTTCAGTAACATTATTTTTCATCTTTGGGTCCCTCCCGAAACGAAATCCTGGGTACGGGCCTGACTACAAGGATCATATTCGGACACATTTTTGAAAAACCTTTTCACGCTTTTCATAGAAAATCAATTTGTATTCACGTTCTCCAGCTATGTCTCTGACATTACCCAGCCGCCTACCAATTTTCACAAATTAATACTATCGCTCAACACAGATTTTTCGGAAAATAATCTGTAATTCCGGTTACGTTTAGTGTTATCGCGATGTTACTATATTGCAACGCTGCCAGGTATACCGATTTATTGGTAATTATATCGATTTTTGTTCTCTATACAATTATACAGATATGTTCTTCTAAACTACTAAAATATTAATTATTCACACGGATAAACACCGATTTTTGGTTTTGGCTTGGTGGGAGACAACCCCCGTCACAATTGGTAATGTAATATAGGTTGCAGCACAGATAGATTTTTGGCAACACTGGTATAGTGTCTGTTGAGATTTGTATTCAATTCGTTCAAAACAAAACATCCGTACAGAGAAGCACATCAGTGAGACAAACTATTTTCGAATTACCCCCCCAAACCATCGTCGCCGTACCCGACCAAGTTCAATCGATTGAGCTGCATAGTTCCGAAAGCAAACATCTCCCGCATCGATTCGGCTAGTTCAAGGTTTCGAAAGCAGAGGTCACCCGTGTTTATGTTCGCGCAATTCGATCCGATGTTGGCGGTAGCGTAGCGTCAGGTTTAGGAGCTATTTATAGATAGACTGATTGAAATCTAGGAAAGCTAATGACTTGTGAAATTGTCATACCATCACACCTTTTCACACACCACCATGTCCGACGAAGTTCATGGCCGACACTACTCCCCGAACATCAACACGCTGGGGTTGTATTTTGATGTTGTTTTTGTTGTTTGTCAACGGTGATATTTGTGGCTTGATTTCAGGATACATGCACAACAAGCTAAACGTCAATCATTTGTAATCAATTAACTGCCGAGAAGAGAATTTTCGGTTATTTCCTGAGAAATATGATCCAAGTATCCAAGGAAAACTTCCATAACTGAACTTTAATTGATTTTTCTAACTATGAAGTAACAAGACTTCAATCGATTCTCAAAACTTTAGTCTAATAGTTTTCCCTATTTTACTCTACTCTCTTGCAGCGATACATTAGCGGTCGTCCACAGAATGAAGTCGAAATGTTGGTAACGGCAAAGACGGGCGGTGCCACACCACTACTGATAGCCTGCCGGAATGGTCACTTTGACGTAGCCCAGTATCTAATTAAGCGTTGCCATGCCGATGTGGAACAACCCGGATCAGGTGAGTCTTTGTTTTCTTTTTCCGAAACTGATCAACGGATTCATTTATCTCTTTTTCTTCCCTAATTTTAGTGATATTCGATGGCGAAACGATAGAGGGCGCACCGCCCCTATGGTGCGCTTCGGCTGCCGGCCACAGCAGCATAGTAAAACTTCTAGTCCAGCATGGTGCCAAAGTGAACAGTACAACCAAGACGAACAGCACACCACTGCGGGCGGCCTGCTTCGATGGACACTACGAAATCGTCCGATATCTAGTGTCGCACAATGCCGGTAGGTGGACTGGCCGCGGTACCGAGGGTGATTCCTCCAAGTTTTCAGTATGTCCTGAGTTGTTTTATTGGAAGTTCTCATTTGATGAGAAATGTGCTGTGGAACACATCTTTCAAATCTCTATATCAAAAACTCCAATCTCTAAGCATACAGAAAAGTGGTCAAGAAGGATGAAACTTTATTCAAATGCGGACAGCTGAGGCGTTATAGTGTCTTGCGGGATTTCCCTAACAGAGACGACAGTATTGAAGTTGTTATACGAGAATGATCGCGCAAGTCAAGCAAAACTGTCTGTGAAATCCAAGAAGCCACCTACACACCAATTATTTTGTATGTTACGGATGTCGGTAAAAGTTTTACTGACTTTCAAACAGTTGAAACTTCGGTAATAAGTTCATTTAAAGTTTCATTTGCTGGATGTCTGTCATAATTATAATTATATATTCAATAGTATTGTCAGATGGTGCCACTTTGCTGCGATATTTTTTTTCGATATGCACGTTGAGTTAACGATATCTTTTCGATATGCACGTTGAGTTAACACAATGGAACGACTGTTTTCGATGTAAAGTGTCACTGTTTCAGCGCGTTGTTTCGGTGTGAAGCGAAACAACGGCAAACGTTGTACTGAATTGACGTTTCCAAAACACATCTGATGCAATCGCTCGGTTAGTAAATGTGAAAGTCATTCAGCGTTTACATACCGACATAAAAGATGGAGCACCCTGTAGAAAGAGTGAAGAAAATATCTTATAAAAATTACCATATGAGAAATTTACAGGAAGTTGCTGAGTATTCTAGGTTGCATGTTTCAATTTTCTCTTCGTTTTTGCTACGGTTAATTTACCTATTTGACAGCAAAGTTTCTTACTGAAGTTTTCACTAATCTTTGCTGAAATACTTCGTTATTTTCAATTGATTCACTGAAATTTGGTAAAACTTTTACTGAATCGGGAAAAAGTAATATTTCAAAAAGTAATAATATTTCAAACTTTACGAACTACGCCAGTAAAACTAAAACGAGTGTTCTGTAATGTTTTAACAGAATTTGCTGCAATCCAGTAGTTCGTTGACAGATGACTGTAAAGTAGATAAATTTTACAGATCGCTCAAAGAAAATAATATTTAACAGTGTGTAGCCGTAAAATTTTTTACTGAACTCCAATAGAGAAATTCGGTGTGTAGATCGAATAGCCAAGTTATCCGAAAGTGCCCATTTACCAGCATGGCAAACATTCTGACAACCCGTAGAGTTCTGGAAAACCGTTTCTCTGGACAGTGGGATTAAAAGTGCGAAAGCCACGGGCTTGGGTGAACGAATTTATGAAGCAAAAGTGAACCTCGTTTCGGGAAGTTTTTTCGTGAAGTGAAGTTCAAAGTCTCGTGCAAATCGAAGAGATAATCATTGCAGATTCTTGCACCTACTTCTTAGGGGAATAGTTTGAGGATTTCGATGGTCCACAGGGTCCTAGAAGCAACACAGATCGAAAAAATATTGTGATTTTAAATCTTATATTATCCACATAAATTGAGTGTCGTATTGCATACAAATTCATATTCAAGAACATGTAAAAGTTTGTGATTTGAAAATTACATGGCTTGAAATCGAATGAAATAAAAAAAAAACAAACGATCGATAGCGACTACGCGACTTGAACCGAGTAACAATAGATCACAAAACACGTCAGTTAATCCACTGAGCCACAGAAGCATATATTTGAATAATTGATACATATAAAACCATACAGCGGCACTTGGCAGCAGAGTGCAAAATACACTCGGAGTCTGTAAAATTCTGCACGTATGTTATATTTTCCGTCATCTGACAAGTAAAGTTTTATTAATTGTATCATTTGTAGAATTATGTCACCTGAAAAATTCAGATTTTTTTCTGTGAAGTTTGTACTTCAGATCTCTTCGTCAGCTAGAACGCTAATGAATGTTTTCAAGGGCTGATGCCAGTAGGTTGCGTATAAATTTCGAATCAACCACGTGTCTCACTCTGCGTATTACATTTCTCTCCATGCTCTCTCGCATATGTGCAAAATAACTGTTGATGGGCCGGGTGGCCAGAAAAGTTTCGATATTTACGGCTGGAAGTTTGACTACATTAATCGGTCGAATGGGATTGACATATAACACATGGATCAATAAGTCCCGAGACTAACAATGGAAACAACATTTTTTTTGCAAAATTTTTTTCATTCATCAACATAATCACCTTTTAGGGTGATACAATGGTTCCAACGTTTTTCCAATTTTTCAATACCATGTTTATAAAAAAAATTATCTTTCGCTTCAAAATAAGCTTCAGTTTCAGCGACGACCTCCTCATTTGAGCCAAATCTTTTTCTCTGGAGCATTTTTTTAAGATCAGCAAAGAGCCAGTAGTCACTGGGGGCTAAATCTGGCGAGTATGGGGGGTGGGGAAGCAGATCAAAGCCCAATTCGTTCAATTTCACCATTGTTTTCATCGACTTGTGGCAGGGTGCATTGCAACAATCCCGGCACCCACTTGGAAAAAACCTTTTTCATGCTCAATTTTTCATGAAGGATAGTAAATACACTTCCATATGATATCTGTGTCATCTCAGCAATCTCACGGAGCTTCACTTTACGATCTTTCATTATAATTTTTGTCACTTCACTCACATTTTCCGGTGTAACGGCTTCCACAGGTCTACCTGAGCGTTCCGCGTCATTTGTGTCGGTACGACCACGTTTAAACTCGGCGAACCACCGACAAATCTGTGCTTTTGATGGACAAGAGTCCGGATAACATTTATCAATCCATTGTTTCGCTTGCACGGTGTTTTTACCCATTAAAAAACAATGCTTTATCAAAACACGAAACTCGGTTTTTTTCATTTTTTAAACAAACTACAAAACGACTTTACTCCAACCTCGATAAATCAGCTGTTTCTGGTCGGATCGACTTAAAATTTTGACCCGTTTCAAGCAAAGGTTAGTACTCTAGAAAGACGTGGTTACTGGTTTACTACGAGCGCCATCTCTGCTTTAGTCTCGGGACTTATTGATCCATGTGTTATAAGCATAAAATGTGTCTCCATCCAGTAAAGCTACCGCATGTTTGGTAGCCTTGCTGAGCCGATTTTATTTCTCTCATTTTTCGCTACGTTACCAGAAAGTTGGAGCAGAAAAAATGGCGTGTGCATATAAATCTTATCTTACCTTCACAAAAATAACATTCACTTCATTTTTATCACGATAACATGTATGTTTTTATGCACAAATCGCATCTAAATTAACTTATCTAGACATTGTCAGGATTGATTTTTGATGCATGGCTTTGAAGGCGAGATATTCATACAACAAGTTGAAAGTTGTCGTTTTCTTCCTTCAGAAAAAAGACTTTCCCGACCGCTAAAGTCAATGAATCATTCTGAAGTTTTCACAGAATAATCTAAACAAATTTTCTAAGAGATTATCAGTTGGGTTTTTAGATATTCGTCGCCGTTTCTGAGAAAATCAGATTTGAAGCGTGAAAATAGCCCTCTAAAACATCCTAAAACACACTGGCCTTAGACCTTAAGATCTGATGTTTGCTTTTTGAGTTATGTGGCTATTGTACAAAATCTTAGCGAAACCTCGAAGCGAATGTAAATATTTTCATCTTCGTTTTCGAGACAGCTGATCTCACTCTAACTAACGATTTTCGTATATAAGATGACTACTGGAGCTGAGATGAATAGGGTACCGTTATCCTACAATGCTTTATGTGGAAATTTACAGTTTCGTGACAATATTGTATACTTGTATACTGAATATGTTTTGAAATTTGGATACCTCATGGCAAGTAAACCTATCCAACAAATTAAAGCATTTTTTTATTTACGTTTCGCTTTTGACTCGTCAGTGCATAACAGCTTGTGGTGAACTTTTATGCCTACTAGCAGTGAAACATAAATCACTAAGCAGGCGTAAGTGTGTCAAAATTTTCAAAACAAAAGTTTTTAATTGGCTTTAATGGTTAAGTTTCGAAAAATAATATTGGAAGTCATTCTAAAACCTGGAATGTGGCTTCCGGTTTGTCGATACTATCTAAATGCCTTACAATTCATGGATTCAGAGTAAAATGAGAATAAACAGGTTATTTCCGTAATTGAAATTTTTTTGATGTAAAATACCTTAGCAATTCCTGAATCATCAAGATCTTGTATTACCTCAATCGTGTGTGTGTGTGTGTGTGTGTGTGTGTGTGTGTGTGTGTGTGTGTGTGTGTGTGTGTGTGTGTGTGTGTGTGTGTGTGTGTGTGTGTGTGTGTGTGTGTGTGTGTGTGTGTGTGTGTGTGTGTGTGTGTGTGTGTGTGTGTGTGTGTGTGTGTGTGTGTGTGTGTGTGTGTGTGTGTGTGTGTGTGTGTGTGTGTGTGTGTGTGTGTGTGTGTGTGTGTGTGTGTGTGTGTGTGTGTGTGTGTGTGTGTGTGTGTGTGTGTGTGTGTGTGTGTGTGTGTGTGTGTGTGTGTGTGTGTGTGTGTGTGTGTGTGTGTGTGTGTGTGTGTGTGTGTGTGTGTGTGTGTGTGTGTGTGTGTGTGTGTGTGTGTGTGTGTGTGTGTGTGTGTGTGCGTATGCGTATGTATGTGTGTGTATGTCTCAAATAATCTCACTAAGTTTTATCGGAGTTGGCTCAACTGATTTTGACAAAATTAAGACCAAATGAAAATTCTTGTAGTCGCATATAGAATTCCTGAAATCCATCCAGATCCAATTTCCGGCTCCGGAATTATAGGGTTAAGTGTGTTAAAAACGTTAAAAAAATTCTAAACTAGCCTCAAAACTACTCAAATTAGTAGCCATTATTAATATTCCGCCAAACGAACCGAATTCGTCTATTCTGGTTTCCGATTACCGATTCCGGAAGCACCGGAAATAGTGGGTATACACTTAGGCCTTTTTTACACGTGGATACGTACCAAGTAATTTCGGAAATTCTCGTAAAAACGGTAAAACTGAAAAAAAAATTGTGCCAAATGTCTTAGAAATGCATGAAACGTCATGATCAAGTGTAATCTCAAAAAAATAATTTTTCTTGAAAAAAGTGTCAGAGAGTTGACTTTAAAATAAATTTCGAAATGAAAAAACCGCAAAACTTCAGAAATCCTCGTAATTTCAGAAATTCATGTGAGAAACTCTGCGTAAAAACCGTATAAAAAAACATTTAAAACTTTGTCCAGTGTATTCCAAAATGGATTTCAAAAGTCCCAGAGATTCGATTTTTTTCAAAATATTGTTCAAACCCAATATCGGATCCCAGGCCAATATCTGATTTAGCTTTGATTTAGCATAGGGACTTTTTTGAGGGACTTGAGGTCTGAGGACAGAGGGCCACGTGTTGAGTTTAAATTGACCACGTGGCTCGCTCAATTCCCTTTGCGCATCGTATTTCTCTTGTACTCTCTCGTATATGAGCAAACTGTACCGGGTTTCCAGCATACATTTTATTATTTTGATGAGAAGTTTTATCACATTAATCTATCGTATGGGTTGGACATTACATCAGCAATCTGACACCGGTATGTGAGCACCAGCCATTTGAAAGTACACCGATTACGTTGAGCCCCTCGCGTTTCGAGCCCCAAGCACTGCGATGTTTTGATACTCATCGCGATTCTCAAATTGTGAAAATTACCTGCATTTGATGTCCCAAAACACTGTCTGCTGTATTTTAACCAAAACGACAAGTTATTGTGAGAGAGTCGACCAAAAATTCACTAATTTTCGTGCACTAAGCGAGATAAACCGTAAAGCAATTGCATTACTGATTGTTTGTTTACGTTTCAATCAGCTGATTTTGAAGTTCCGATTTTGATCTCATCAAGATGGCGTCGTGACAGCGGGCCGCATTACATGGATTCCAATGAACAATGAAAAATATTCAACTTTCACAAAGATTGAATGTCTGTGTGTTTGGCAGCCTTGTCGAGCCAATTTTATTTCTCTCTTCTTTTTCAGAATGCTATCAGGAAACCAAAGCGAAAAAAAATGGCGGATGCATTGAAACTGACTTTGTTTCACAGAAAAATACAAGACTTTATTTTTATCGCGATAACGTATATGTTTTTATGTACTAATCGCATCTAAACTAAATTATCTAGACTTTGTCATGGTAGATTTATGATACAAGCCTTAAAAGCCGAGATATTCGATGAACAAGTAGAGGTATGCATTTCCTAGCGTTCCAATTTTCAGCACTTCTTCAGTCAGAAAAAAAAATCCAACACGACCGCTAAACTCAATGAATCATTCTGAAAATTTCACAGAATATTCTCAACTAAATTTCGAAGACATTGTCAGGTGGGTTTTTCTATATTCTGCACCGTTTCCAAGAAAATTTAATTTGAAACGGGAAAATAGCAAAAAAACCTACCACTTTACGGTACTGTCCTCAGCCCTTAAAGTTTGGTTACGAAATTGACCCTCAAATATTGACAACCTTATTGAACACCAAGCTTAAATCTTAACTGTTTAAATTTAATTCAGATTACACTAAAAATACGAAAAAACAAGTCATTTTTGAGTCAAATGTGGTGACTCCTCACAACTCGTGTAGTTTGGTATGAGCTGGGTAAATTCGTCTAATGATGATGTCGTTAGATTTACACCGGGTTTAATCTTGATGTTGTTTGCCGGGGAGTCTTCAATATTATTAATTTAAATTACTTCCAAATTGCGTTACCTCTTCGTCTCATCAGTATTTTTTTCAATAGCATTAACTTTTTATCTGCTTAGACGATTATGATAACCTAAGCTAAGTGGCATAACAGTTCAACATAAACTGTTATACGCTAAAGAGTCGAAGACGGAAGGCAAAGGAAATCTAAAATAGGTACTTGCCCTAAGCACAAAACTTGGATAAGTGCTGAATGAACACAAACAGAATCGACTAGTAAAAGACGATAAAAATTAACTTTATGTCTATTTTGTAGAACTGCTTAGCGGCATAACAGTTAAAAATGCGGAATTTAACCATACTGTTTCATCACAGCCGATTCGTAGTGTATAGAACCATTGCATGGGCAGTTCTACGATCCCATTGATACTACGAATTCGTCCAAGTTAGGGCTTGAACAAGCCACAACTGATTTGTAAAGACCCTATGCATTGAAACATCACCAATCAACATAAACTTGTTTTCCACTGATAAGTCGATTTAGGTTAAGAATTCTTAGTATAGAAGTCCCTACCATTTCTATTCTATGTAATAGTTTTATCTAGTTTTTGGATTGCACTTGGCGTGGCATCCAATTCCCAACCTTTTAGTTGAGCCCCAATTATTTCTAGTATAGTAAAACTTACTATTTCGCTTGAACACTTTAAGAAAGTGTTGTTTTTTTAATATAGAGAATTTAATTTCATTATTATACGTCACGCGGATCAGTAAAAATATCATGAAACTACCCGAAATCTACTGGTGATGACATCTTTTTTAAAAGGTTGAGGGGTATTTGATTCACAGATCGCGCATCCTTGTCCCTCTGGAACAGTGGTTTCCGAACTTTTTTGGTCGAGTGCCCATTTTGAATACATTATTCTTTCTGGTACCTATTTTTGGATTGAAATTTAGCTTTTTTACAGTTAAATTGAGTTTCAAACGTAAAATGAAGAGAAATTATAAAAAAGACTAGTTTTTTGCAATACTACAAAGTTACAATTGAATATCAATTCTAGATCCTAACGAAACTGTAATGAACTTCGTAATTGAAATAATTTATAAGATGTAATCGATTCGTTTGGCTGATCCAATCGGAGGTAGCTCCTATGTCCTAGTTTGCAAAGAACGAGCAACTGGTCAATTTTTCACATGCGTCTGTATCTTCCGGATGAGTACCGTTATTTTATGTTCTGTCAACAGCACTCCAACACGATAACGTGTTTTCTCATTCCATTCTTCAGATATCGAAGTAGCGAACCGCCACGGCCACACCTGTTTGATGATCGCCTGCTACAAGGGTCACTACAAGATCGCACAATACCTGCTCTCGCTCAAGGCGGACGTAAACCGGCGCAGCGTGAAAGGCAACACCGCACTGCACGATTGCGCCGAGTCCGGTTCGCTCGAAATCCTCCAACTGCTGCTTCAACACGGTGCTACAATGGACGTGGATGCCTACGGTAAAAATTCTATTAGTATTTTATTATATCAGTACAACTGGAATAATTCTATTCTGCAACAGGAATGACACCCCTCCTGGCGGCCAGCGTAACGGGACACCTGCCGATCGTAGAACACCTCATCAGTTTGCCATGCGTGAAACGGGAAGACAAAATTGCCGCTCTCGAGCTGCTTGGTGCAACCTACGTCGATAAGAAACGGGATATGCTGGGGGCACTGTCATTTTGGAAGCGTGCCATGGAAGAAAGGTTCGTAAGGAATTGGATTAATTCAAATTTTGACTCTAATAGCTGAATATCTGCCCAGATACAACCGTAATACCATCCTGCCGAAACCAGTGCGCGAACCCGTTCCTGCCTATGACTACGCCCAGGAAGTGAGCGATTTGGGTGCACTGGAAGAACTGGTGATGGACCCGGACGAGATGCGTATGCAGGCACTGCTCATACGCGAACGAATTCTTGGGCCGGTCCATCCGGATACCAGCTACTACATTCGTTTTCGAGGTGCTGTCTACGCGGATTCCGGTCGATTCGATCGGTGCATAGAACTGTGGACGTACGCACTGTCGATGCAGCAGAACATTCTGGAACCGCTGAATCCGATGACACAATCGTCACTGTTGTCCTTCGCCGAACTGTTCAGCTTCATGCTGGGTGAAGCGGGCCGACCGATCACCCGCGGCCGGATTGTGCCTCCGATCGAAACGTCCGACATGTTGATCATTTTCCGCAAATCGATCCGCGAGGTTCAGCTCGGCCAGAAGATGCTGGAACAGTTGGCAAGCCACGAGCGGGACAGCACGGCACTGAACCGGGCCCTGGTTATCTCGTTGCATTTGGCATGTCTGCTGGCTCGACTGCTAGATGAGGACGAGGAGATTTGTTGTGATAGCATGAAGCACCAGATTTTGTGTGCATTTTACGAATTAGTCAGTTTAAAGGTAAGTGAGACGGCGCACTGTGGGCAGAGCTGGGAGCTGTTGATTTTTTTGTTTTTTTTTTTTTGAAAATTGTCGCGTATTACACAGATGAATGTTTCCTATTACAATCAAGAGCTGTCGCCGTAGACTCGTATTGGGCGATAAATGCTACAAAAAATGATCGTCATCAACAGGATGAGGTAGCATATTAATTTCAGCATGTGAATTTCATTGTTGGTAATAAACTATTAGGAAAAATTCCATAATAGCTTCATTCGTGATTGCTTTCAATCAGTTTTTGTGCCATGAAATGGTCAAATTCCATATCGTTGCTATCAAAATCGCGGTTTTGAACTTTTTCAAGGGGCGTAGGGTTGGTAACGAACGAAACAAAAACCTGTTTTAATCCACCTAGTGGTGTACTTTTAAATTGGTAATTTCTTACAGTACTACAATGCAACTCTGTGAGATTCAGTCTCCAACTTGTGTCCGGCCGTGACTGGTGGGTAGGATCATGCAGAGCTGTCCGGTTGATGCTGGTTTCGATGGTAGTCGCATGTACCTTTTGATGTGGGTCAGTGAGAAACACCTCCATGTTCGCATGTTGGTCATCGACTAGAGCGGCTCTCCTTTGGCTATGAATTTTGTGGAAGAGAAGGAAGGAAACAGAGAGAAGTAAATGTTGCAGCAAACGGGATTTAAAAAGGGGTAAGGAAGCGAAAAGGCAAAAAGATCTTATTAGTTGACATCGAGAGAATGAAGAGACGATGGACGGGTGAACTAAAATTAATAACAGCATAAAGATCTTGTTAGTTCCGATGAAGATGGTGTACAGACAAGGGACTTGTTAGTTCCGATGAAGATGGTGTACAGACAAGGGAGGGGGAGAATCGGGCGAATGTTAGTGTCGAACCTGTAGGTGAAGTTTATTTTTAGCATCAGTCGAGGAATGGGGGTAACTTTCAGACCAAGATACAACAGATTACACATCAGGTGGTCTATCTCGGAGTCCTTGAATAAAACCTGGCGTCATTATACTCCACGACATCACCCGAATGAAGTCACTACTCACTACTACTGAATCAAGGTTTTGTTGTTACTTCAAGAATAATGGAATGTTGCCATCGTCCTAGTTCCCCATTGATCTGTGTATTTTGCCAACTTTCGAGTGCCCTCCGACTAGAGTAGCTGAAAAAATCATGGCAGCAAATTGGCCTTTCATAGATATCACCTTGTGATATGCCTAGACTGTCCCAGAAAGTATGGACGCACTTTGATTTCGCTGTAAATAATTCACAAGTGTTAGATATTCAAATTTTATTCGTTATACTGATAATATTAGACTACAACAACAGAATATTATTATCAACATTTGCTACTTAGCCATTGTAGACTACAGACTTCTTGGCGACAAATTTTAACACTTTTTTTCAATCTTTTTCGAACTGTTGAATGGTTTCGGCTGCCGAGACATGTTTCCTAAGATGTGCCTTCGTTAATGCCCAAAATCCCTCAATTGGTCGAAGTTGTTGGGACGAAAGTGACATTTTGGTAGTATACCATTCTACCGTTGATTTCGAGTAGTGGCAAGAAGCAAGATCTGGTCAGAAGACAACATAATTCTTGTGGCTTCGAATCATGGGTAGAAGTGTAAACATTTCTTGATGTATATTTCGCTGTTCAATGAAGCAGTGGTGATGAAGGGTTTCGAAATCTTACCGCAGCTACAAATTGCTTGCCAGACCATAGCTTTCTTACCAAATTTTTCGACTTCAATCGATGTCTCGGACTGGTTTAATACTTGCCCTTCTCGCACCGTATAATATTGTGGTCCCGGCAAGGATTTGTAATCGAGTTTCACGTAGGTTTCGTCGTCCATGATTATGCAGTTCAAATCCAGTAAGAATCGTATTGAACAGCTTTCGCCTGATCGATGCTTCTTGTTTCGGACTACGTTTTGGTTGTTTTTGCTTATTATAGGTTCGAAGATTCAAACGTTCTTTAGCACGAAGAACATTTGACTTCGAAGTGCCCACTTTTTTGGCCACATCCCGAACTGAAATCTCCTTCTTTTGCTCGAACGCCTTCAGTATACGTTTATCAAACTGAGGGTTAGCAGGACCTTTTTTACGACCCGTTTTCGGTTTATCCTCAAAGGTGTTATCCTCGCCGAACTTCCTGATTGCATTTCGCACGGCTTTTTCACTGACTCCTTCCATTTTTGCTATCTTTCTCAGTTACAGTCCGCGTTCTGTGCACCATTTGTACACAATTTTTCGACGTTGTTATGCTGAAAGTCCACGCATTTCGAAACAAACTAATGAAAACGAATAAACAACTGCACAAATGGTTAGAGAAGAGTGTAAACAACAGGACGCAGCCATAAAAATTGACAGATTCTGAACCATAGCGAAATGGCAGCGGTTTTTGGTTGCTTCCATACTTTCTGGGACAGTCTTTAGTTACGGAATCCGCCTTTTTATTTCCCAGTATAGAGTAATGAAAGCGGACCCAAACAAAGGAATTTTTATAAGACCGTTCCGAGCTCTCAAGTGCTCCCATATCTTCCCCAGGTCTCGTTTTGAATGATCGAAAATGAAAGTTGCGCATCGTGTTGGCTTTATATTGCATGAGCACTGAGAATGCGCTGTTCGAAGTGGGTGTCTCTGCTCTCTGTTAACCAAAAACAAGAACGTGTCGATGATGCTGAGTAGTGTTTGGCCATTTTTAAACGTAACAAACCGGAATTTTTGCGTCGATATGTGACAATGGATAAAACATGGATTCATCACTTCACTCCGGGATCAAAACGATTGTCATCTGAGTTGACAGCAACTGGTGAACCTCGTCCAAAGCGCCCGAAAGCACAACAATCGACTGGAAAGGTTATGGCCTCGGTATCTTGGGATGTGCATGGTGTAATATTTATTGACTATCTTGAGAAAGTATATGCCAATAACAGTGAATATTATATAGCGTTATTCGAGCGTTTAAAGGCTGAAATTACAAAGAAACGACCGCATATGGCAAAGAAAAAATGGTTGTTTCATCAAGATAACGCACCGTGTCACAAGTCAATCAAAACAATGGCAAACTATAGCTTCGAATTGCTCCCACATCCACCGTATTCGCCAGATTTGGCTCCCAGCGACTGCTGGCTGTTCTCAGACCTAAAAAAATGCTCGCCGTTAAGAAATTTGGCACGAATGAAGAAGCTATCGCTGAAACTGAGTCCTATTTTGAGGCAAGTTCTACAAAAGTGGTATTAAAAATGTTAGAGCGGCGCTGGAATGATTGCGTTCCTCTTGATGGAGATTACGTTGATGAATAGAGTTAATTTTGAATCAAAAAAATCGTGTTCTCTTTGTTAGGCCCGGGGCTTATCCGCCCATGTGTTAAAGTAATGATCTTTGGACAATGTTTCAATGATTCCGAGAGTGTTCTGAATAACAGCCAGCAGAATCACGGTATGTATGGAGCGGTGATGTACTGATTGAAGCTACCGAAGCTTGTGAACCCGTGATGCCTTTCTCATATCACTCATAACATCATAAATATTGCTGTGGAATTCTAAAAACAACTGTTTATTGAAAAGCAGGAAAGTTTGTTTTTTACAGATTGGAACAGTATTGAACCTAGTTAAAAATATTGTTTCCCTCTTTCATTTCGTCGCTTTAGGTGACGGTATAAAATTTACGCTTAATCATCTCAGAGAAAATAGTCTGAGTTTCATTATGGAGTTTTTCTACACTATTTTCGGTGCTTCAGGAATTGAAAATCGGGAGGCAAGATAGCCAGAATTAATTTGATAGCTCTAACAATGACTGAACAATGTTCGTGAAGGCGTGTTGTGTTCTCTTCTTCCGTGCCAGAACGTACCGTTGCTTCTCGGCTTTGTATCGTCATTTTCGGATCCGGATATAATTCCACAGCAACTTTTGAGATAATGTGAGCTTCAACTTAAATCAAGATTAGTAAAAATCGGTTCAAGCATTACTGAGAAATCGAAGTGAGTTCCACTTTTGGAGCTGTTTCGGTGCTTCTGGAACTGGAAATGGAGTACCAGTACTGCCAAATTAAGTTTATATGCTCACAAACTAAAATGTTTTTCGAACTAGGACAATTTATCAGTAAGTTTTATGGGATTTATACCTGTTTTGGCAATCGTTTGCGAAAAAATACTCATGAAATTCTAATGTCGTTTTTCATTGAGAGCACTCGTGGAGTGTTTTGCCCGATTCGTGCAGTCGGGCAATCAAAACAGGTGCACTGTGTTTCATTGATTTGCACCGCACAAAAAAAATGCACTTTCGGGGCAATTCGCGGGCAACTATTTCGCACCCGATTTCTTTTCAGAGCAGCAATTCTCTAATTCCGAAACCGAAAAGCCGCATCTGGATGCAATGTTCTAGAAATATTTGAATAACTCCAATACCTTTCGTTTGAGTTATTGTTTAGAAAAATCTGTTAAGCCACTTCCGAGAATATTGAGTGCACTTTTCGCCTTTCTCATATAGAAAGGCTTTACAATCACTGCTAAAACCGACTTTTCAACCGAGGCCCGGAGGGCCGAATGTCATATACCATTCGACTCAACTCGACGAACTGAGCAAATATCTCTCTGTGTGTGTGTGTGTGTGTGTGTGTGTGTGTGCGTGTGTGTGTTTTGCCATGTTTAAACGTAACAAACCGGAATTTTTGCGTCGATATGTGACAATGGATGAAACATGGATTCATCACTTCACTACGGAATCAAAACGATCGTGTGTTCCAAACAAAGTTCCGCAATTTTATATGTATTCAACTTGATAGGGTGATATGCACCAAAATGTGGAAATAATGCATTAAAAATGTGAATATAATGTCACTCACTTTTCTCGGAGATGGAAGTTCTTAAGATACCAGAAAAAAATCCCAATTTTTATTTGGATAAAACCCCTGGTTCCGGAGATAGGGTGCTCAGTATGAAACCTTCAATTTCAGGAAAACTTTGTTCATAAGCTACCTCTTTATATTGGCTAGTGAATTTCTCAAGTTTGCAGACCATAGGATTCTGTAACCAAATAAACCAGCCAATGATAATCCCATAAAATATCTGCTGAATTTTATTCAAGTTCGACTACTAGTACTATTTTTCCGAAATTCAAATCTTCTTAGAGAATCGTAAATAAATTGGTAGGTCATATTAGTGTATGGTTGAATGAACCGATTGTCAGTATGCCGATATCAAGCTTTCACGAGTACCGGCAATAATAATCAAATATGATAAACTTCACTTTCTCACATAAAATTGAATAGATTTTCACTAACTTAAATTCAAATGTAGTGTATCAATGTAATATGCAACAGAAATCTTCAAAACTATTTTCTAAACTTTTTTAAATTGTATTATTTCGGGGAATTTATGCTGTAATATACAGGAGAATATGAAAATGAGGAAGACATCATTACAGCACTAGGTGGATTAAAACAGGTTTTATCCCTAATTTTCACATATCACACTATAACTCCGGAACCGGAAGTCGGATTAAAATGAAATTCTAATGACAACCTATGATATCAAGAGAATTTATGGTATCAGTTGAATCTAAGTTTGTGAAAAGCTGTTAAGCCATCTCCGAGAAAAGTGAGTACCTTCAGGCCTTGATTAAAAAGTCGGTTTTTACAGTGATTGCATAGCCTTTTTATATGAGAAAGGCAAAAATGTTAAATTTTTTTCTTGCATTTTGATGCTCTGTTGATAAGTGGATCAATAGAAGAGATGTATGCGAAATTTATTCAGCAATACGGTGGTGGTGAAGTAATGTCATTAATAACAGCAGCAATAAAATAATTGTTATAATGATAATTAAAGCATTAATAAACAAAAACAATCACAAAGAATGTTATGCAGCTAAATTAAAAATTTTACCCAATTTAGCTTGAATATCATTCGCAAAAGTAATAGGATCATCACTACACCAATTCGAATGCGTCATTCAAACGCTGCGCCTGCTGTGTGTTCGAAACATGCAAAATGCTGCGCTCCTGTTATTTCTATAAATCAAATTCATGCTGAATAGCGTTTTATCGAGATTAATCTAAATGCTAAAGTGTGTCCAACCAGCTGGAAATAAAACAGCCTTTTGTCGCTTAATCACTTTTTGGAATGTGGGAAAAATATTGTTGTTCATATTGATCACCCCAGGTGCATCGAAAATATCGCAGTCATCATTCCCTGCGATTCAGTTGCGAATTTATCCAGAAGAGAATTTTTTATTGATGAAGCTATAGCAATTAAATTTTGTACGAATCACTTCGGTGTCAAACTGAAACGAAGGTAAAATTCAGCATCAAAATATCATCGGATACTCTTCTCCCTTTCGATTATCTATTTAGCGATATTTCTGTGGGTGAAAATTTGTCGTCAAGTTATGCTGAAATCACTTGTGAACTTCGAGCTTTAGAGTTTTGTGGATGCTTGTTTCATGAATGAAAATCTCGGAAGTGATTTTTTCAGTCACTTAGTTTTTTTTTTCAGAATATTGATTTGAATTGATTTTTTCACGAATGATTAACTTTTTCCTGGTAAAAACTCTGTGAAACAGAACTAGAAACTGTTCCAATATATTGGTCTATATCGGTGCTTAGCTTTCGATTTCGGATGTACCGAAAATTCCGAAGAAAACGGAACTGCCTTCGATTTCTCAGGGATAGTTGAACCGGTTTTCGCGAACTTAGTACTGAATCAAATATTTATACACATCACTACTAACGAGAAAACAGAACGGAGAGAAAAGATGAAAAAGCATGAGGCAGCGAAAAATGTTAAACTTATCTGACTTCTGGTTATTATCAACAATGAAATTTGCTCCGAAAACGAAATCCTGTTTGATGACAATCATTCTTCCGTTACATTCATCGCCCAATATGAATGAGACAGTCGCCGCTACATTCATGCCGATGTTGGCTCATGACTGTCATAGGTGACATTCATCTATTCACTTAAAACTGTCACGCGAAGAAACCCCGGTTCCAGCACACTGACTCTGAGAATGGAATTGAATGGAATCGGTGGGCTAATGATTGATTTTTTTATGTGAATGGTTACAGATTGTGGCCAAATCCGGTCGGACGGCGCTGCATCTTGCGTGCTACAAGGAGGCGGCACTCGTAGGTCGCTACCCTGCCTGTCAACTGCCATCGCCCCGCCTCGCCAAGGCACTGCTCGAGGTCGGTGCGGATCCGAACGCACAGGACGAAGCGGGCAACACTCCACTGCATTTAGCGGCACTGACCCGACCCTGCCCGACCAGTCTGGCACAGACGCTACTGGACCATGGGGCACATTTGGTAAGATATTAGTAGTATATCGGTAGAAACAGGAAGATAAATCGTTTCTGTTTTTGACTTATTTTTTTCAAGGACACCAAAAACCTGGACGGTGACACATTCGAAACGTTGCTGCAGAACCAGCGGCTACACGAGCTCGTAAATCCCATAAAATTCACCCGTCTGACCTGCCTCGCCGCTCGTGTCATCCAGCGTCACGCCATCGAATACCGTAGTCAGGTGCCCAAGTGTCTGTACGAGTTTGTTGATTCCCACTAGAAAAACAAAACAAACAAAAAAACTGGTAGCCGGGTGCGATGATCCCAGTAGCAACCCGTTTTCTAGGTTA
Organism: Malaya genurostris; assembly: GCF_030247185.1. Classification (NCBI taxonomy): domain Eukaryota; kingdom Metazoa; phylum Arthropoda; class Insecta; order Diptera; family Culicidae; genus Malaya; species Malaya genurostris. The sequence continues at coordinate 46,137,646 of NC_080571.1, forward strand.
GACAAATTGAGTCATCAGCAGTGCTTGTGGCTCTTCTCGTTCGATCTCTGCTCCTCGGAGTGGACCCAGAACATAGTTGTATAGTTTGAAATTTGCCGACAAATGCTGCCACGACCCCTCCCGGATGGCTGCCATAGAAGGCTAGTCCCCTTCCAATGCGCATGATGTAGTTCTTTTTTTTTTATTTGTTAGTCTAAGTACACCATCAGCTGCCGATTTGAGCGAGCAATTCAAAACGGTTCAGAGTGATGTGGTTCGGGTGGTAATTGGAATACTAGATCAAAACACCCCCTCTCAATCCGATAGTTTTTAGCGTCTAAAAGCATGTTTTACCGTTTAGCAGATTGATCAGATTTTTAGGTCCTGCAAAACCTTTCCGCATTGGTCCGCTCCGGCAGACCTCGGGGAATGGGTTCTTTCTTGGACACGATGCAGTCTGAATGTGGAAACAAAACCGCTCGAAGTAAAGTTTTCTATTAGCTAATGGAATGGCTCAAACTATTTTTTTTACGATCAATATTTGCTTGCGATAAGAGTGAATGGAGACAATTTGAGCATTGACAATTTGAAATGTTTTCAATAATTTACTTCAATTATCTACAGAAAAAAAAACTGTTCATTAGGTTAGAGCTAGAAAGTATTCAAGTGTTCACTCACTATATAATTTCTCTGGAATACTGTAAATACTGTTGTACCCTCTGAGAACTGTCGCTGAAGAAAGCGTGTTAGACTTTTGACAATTGTGAAATACAAGAATACAACAAAGAAAAAAAACAATGAAATAGTAAATTTGAATATGTAGAAAGCTCACGATCCAACAGTTTTAGTGCGCCAACAAAAATGTATTAAGTAGCAATCGTCATTTATAACGTTTCTTAATCAAACCAAGAAGAAGAAGAAGAAGAAGAAAACCAAACGGCGCTAAAAGGTAAGTTGTTCGAATTTGCTAGCTTTAGCTATACACATACACACATACACTTACACACATACACACTCTTTCATACAAACAAAAAAGCTACATGTAATGTCGTGATATCACTTAGACAAGTGAACAAAACATAGATTATCATCATTCATCCTATAGTTTTTATCTACTTTAATTTGTCACATACACAACTGCGCATAGCTCGTCAATCTTTGAACCAGAATAATCAGAGCTGACAACAACAACAAAAAAAACATTCAATCGACGGTGGATGCCTTTTTAAAACCTAAACGCTCTATAATCAGCCCTTTAATAAGAGAGAGACCATACTCATACCATTGACCCTGTATTGACAAAGGAGCAGCTACAGGCCGCCGCCATTAAACCGTTGCGAAACGATACATAATTCGAGAACTTTGACGCCACTGCGAAGCCCAAAAGTTAATGTGGGAATATAACCAAAACAAGCAAAAAAGAGCAGTGGCAGTCATTTTAATGGTTCTTAGAAGTATTGTTGCTAGTTGGCAATGTCCCCGTCGGTGATTAGGTCGGTTCAGTCAGTTGATACCTTTAGTGTTGAAACGGTGAAAAAAAAAAACGTTGCAACCCAGATAAAATAAACAAAACAGGAACAAAAACGATTATAATAGTGAAAAATTATACATACAAGAAATATTAAAAAAAAAAATAGAAAAAATGGTTAATTCATTCCGACGGAGATAGACAAAAGAAATGTCCTTGGTAAAAGGGTGGGAATTTCGGGCTCAATCGATTATCACTATTCGACAGTACCACGACAAAAGGGCCTCACTTCAAATGATAGTTTCTCTTTGTTTACTTTTTCTTTCACGATTTACCGCATTGATTTCACATTTGACGTCATACTCTTCGCCAAACTTTCAAGGTAAAACCACAAGCTTTCGATTTATATTGGAAACTTGCGAGAAATTGCAGTATCAGCTTCGTAATAATCCAAAGAGAAAGTATTTTACTTATCAGTCCCATATTGAATACTGTAAATACAGGCCCGTACCCAGGATTTCGTATCGGGAGGGGCCCACAAATAAGAAATAACGCATCTAACTAAAGATTCTTTATGTGTCTAGTTCTAGGTGTGCCTTTAGTATCTTTTAATTTTTTTGGAGATTAAGTGCAAGTAATTAGCAATTTAAATTAATACTCACATATTTTTGATTGAATAATGAGACTTTGAAGCAAGAGGCTCTATGTGTCAAAGAGAAGGGTTCGATTTTTTACATATCCTTTATCATATAACCCCATAGTTCGGATTCGACTTCTGGTTTTGGAAAAACTTAAATTTCAAGGGTGTGCTCTTATAAGTGCGACGCAAAAAGAAACAAATATTTTGAAACTATTTAGCAAGCTCTTCTAGTTGGTAAAATTTGTAGATTATTTGTCGAACAGAGGAACGCCGATTTTTAGAAATTTATTTGAAGTGCCTTATAATCTCACATGATCCTATTTAATTTCATCGTCCGGTCAACTTCCGGGTCTGGATGCCAGACCTGCTGATTTGTTTGTAAATCAGCAGATTTTTTAAATAAACTGTAGACATGTTTTAGTTTCCAACTTTTCTGTAGATTTTTGATAATAACTTTTTTCGTAGACGTTCGTAAAAATTTACAGCCTTTTGAAATTGCCGCGGACTTCCATTTTTGTTCGCTAAACAAATTCCGTGCATCATTCTTTATAGAAAACCTAATGTTTGCAGACATTTTTTCGAGTTTACAGACTTTTTTAACCCTTCGAGAATATATATGAAATTTTTACCTTACATCTCTGGTTTTGATATACAGGGTGATGAGTATTAAAAATTGAAATTCGTCATTGGGAGTGACGATGCAACAACAGAAAAATCTTCTTAGTAGCGGTCAGTTCACATAAATTTCTCAGAGACGACTAGGATGATTTGCACAAATGTAAGAATAGGATTCAAATGAAAGGTTTTATGGTTTCATAGACTTCTATGCTGTTTTAACCGAATCCGGCTTCCGGTTTCGGAACAGGTTCCGAACGTAGCGGTCAGAACTCAAAAATGAAGCACACACTATGCTCTTGTGCATTGTCTCGAAAACCGATTTTGAATCGCTCCAGTAATGCACACTTATACTTGAAAATTATACTGTGACAGACCCAAAGAACCGACTTCATAACCATTCCGCCCAATTTCAGTCTATTGTCGGTTAATCATTCTGTTCTCTGGCGTATAATAATGGATCCAGGCTACGGCAACAGTAACCAACCGACACCAATTTGCATCAGCATAAGCGAACACGCTTCTGAAGTGTGCTCAACATATTTTTCATTCGCGGATTCTTGCTGAAACTATGATACGTTTGCTTAGTAGTAATCCTTATGACACTTTCTGGTCATCTAGTACCATTTCCTTTAATTTTGACATTGATTTTTGTAATCACAATGCAGGGCCTGCCACTACGGGTTTCTCTCAAAACCACTATTTCACGGTGTACTCCTGCACTAGCTCCGTAATATTTATTCAACTTGTGCCTCCCAAAAAAAATTGAATAACGAAAATCTTTTTGCCTTTCTCATGTAGACAAAGTATGTAATCACTGTGAAAACCGACTTTTGAACCGAGACTCACTAACAATTCGAATAAGTTCGTCGAGATAATCCAAACTAAAACTTTTAACCAAACTTAAATTTAGTTGAAGGGTCTTGTGGCCAGCTATGACGTTGCAGAATTTTATCTGGCTCCGACTTCCGGTTCCGAAATTAAAAGGTTATTAGCGTTCAAAAATGTGAATATGCGAACTAACTTTTCTCGGAGATGGCGAAACCGATGTTCACAAACTTATTATAAAATGAAAGGGCTTAAGATCTAACAGAAAAATTCTGAATTTCATTTAGATCTGACTTCCGGGTCTGAAAATACAGGGTGATAAGCACAAAAGATTCGATTGCAAAACTAAGCAGGCTATTTAAAACTATTCTAATTAGCAGATCTTGTTAGCTGATGGCCAATAAACTCATTTCTGTTCCCGATTCCGGAAATAGTGATTAAAAATCCCAAAGAGGAAATTACTTCCGACTTCCGGTTTTGGAATTATACAACTTTTCCAATATGTAGGTATTATAAGTTGATGGCCAAACTAAGTGGCTATACCGGTTCTCAGATTCCGGTTCCAGAAGAACCGGAAGTAGTGGTCAAATGAATGTATAAATATTATGTATCAAAACAACCGATGAAATTGTGATTTCGGGAGGTGCCAGGGCCCCTTGGGCCCCCCTTCTGGGTACGTGCCTGTGTAAATACTGTTGTACCTATAATCTTCAAGCTGAGAAAAAGATGAGCACAGGTTTCTCAAATCATTTTTTCCGTTACTAGGATGATTGACCTGTGGAACTATTGCACCATATACTACATATAGAATTGCATTATAAACTCTTCATCAGGAATGAAATATTGCAAAAATTTCTATTTGTATATGAAAAATGTGGAACCCAAATGAGAGTAATTTTTTCAATGAACCCAACGATACTCACATATCGGTCTCATCTTAGGCCGAAGGCAGAGTGGGCGCGAGAAGCTTCGCCGAGCTGGTGACTGACATTAGCAAACCTAGAGCGGGAATGATATTAGCAGCAAATCAAAGGGACCCGTCAGAGTGAAAGCTGAGCCGATTTCTCGCTTGTACTCGGACAAGGCTCCTTTAATTTTCTGCCTAAGACAAGACCTGACAACTGGGGGGGCTACTTTTGTTCCAAAATGGACCAGTTTCTGATTGGCTGATTCTGATGTTGCTACCCGTACATTGTGAAAAGAAAAAACTTTTGCAGGGTACGCGAGCAATGATGCCAAGTATAAAGAAAAACAAGTTTTATAAAATGTATAATTTTAGCTCATCAATGAAAATGAAAATTTTCAGAGAATGTTTAACTTTTTTTAAATCTCAATTGTAATAAATGTTTATAGTGGCAGTAGTGTGTAATTAAAATCAGCATCAAGCCGTTTTTCTTCTTAGTGAATTACAGTGTAACCAAAAAAAGATTGGTTAAATTAGTGTAAACTCGAAAATGTGTTTAGTTTTTCGAGAAGAATGAACTGTTGTGTTCCACACTGTGGTCGCACTAAGCATTTCTATCCATACTTGAATTTTTCCGGTTTCCAAAAGATCCGGTAATACGTCAACAACGGATTCTATTTTGCGTTTAACATGAGATATTTCTTGTCTTGTCATCAAAGCTCAATTAATTGTTTTTAAGCATTAATATATAATAAACATAAGCATTCACAAAAACATTTGTCATGCTTATTTCAAATCAAAAACCGGTCTAAAAATTTAAAATTTTTCGTAGAATAAAATTATTAAAAAATCTGTAGATGTGGCTACACTGTAGCCGATACGTTGGTATTTATTCCACAAGGCGAAAATGACGAGAAGGATGCTTCGCAAGGAAGAATAAGAAACCAGTTGTCAGGTCTTGTCTTAGTTTGCTGCTAATATCATTCCCGCACTAGGTTTGCTAATGTCCAGAGATGCCAGGTAAAAATTTCAAATATCTTTCAGACAGGGTTGGAAAAGTCTGTATATCCGAAAAATAATCTGCAGTATGTCTTGCTGGCAGCCATTGCGCTATAAAGTATGATACGCTAAACTGATTTGAAGAGCAATAAAAAAAGGTCGCGACAATTTCAAGTCTGTAAATTTTGACGAAAGTCTGCGAAAAACTCGATTTTCAAAAGTCTGCAAAAGTCTGCACAACAAAAAATGTCTGCAGTACTATGCACGAAATCTGCAAATTTACAGACAAATCTGCAGGTTTGGCTTCTCTGCTAATGTCAGGCACCAGCTCAGCTCAGCCCACCTCTGCCTTCGGCCTTAGGCTGTGAACCATTTCGTGGTTAATTTTTAACTTTTGGTTGAAATCTGACACTGGAGTCAAAAATAACCCTGCTCGAAAGCATGATTATTTTTGACAGATCGATGGTTATTTTCCGACACTGAAAAAAATCTTGCAAAGAAAATTCTAATGTCAATTTTTTAGTCAAAATTATTTCCAGTGCAAAATAAACCCAAATAACTTTCCGTCTGTCAAATTTTGAAATGGGCCGCAGTTTTAGTTAAATTTAACTATTCGACAAAAAATAACCACTCAAGTGTCAGATTTCAACCAAAAGTTAAAATTAACGCTATCGGGAAGACGAATGTACTTCTACAATATAGAACCGATTCAAAACGGTTGTGCCAGTCTTGTTTGGGAAGAATCCGACATAAGCAGAACCGTTAAGGGCTGAGGCCAGTAGGTCGCGTATAACCACGTGGCTCGCTGTGCGTATTACATTTTTCTCCATGCTCTCTCGCAAATATGAAAAATGACTCTCGATGTGGCCAGGTTGCCAAGAAAGCTTTGATATTGTCGGTTACAAGTTTGACTACATCACATAGAATCAAAGAAAGCTACCGCTTGTTTGGCAGCCTTTTTGAGCCGATTCTATTTCTCTCTCATATTTCGTTACGTTACCAGGGAACTAAAATTGCGCCGCCATAGAAATCGACTTACCTTCACAAAAATAACTTTCACTTCATTTTTATCGCGACAACATATATGTTTTTATACACTAATCGCATCTAAATTAAATTATCTAGACATTGTCAGGATACATTTTGGATCCATGTTTTTGTAGGCGAGATATTCAATGAATAAGTTGAAAGTCGCCGTTTTCAGCTATGCAATGCTTCCTTCAGAAAAAAGACTTCCCGACCGCTAAAGTCAATGAATCATTCTGAAATTTTCACAGAATAATCTAAACTAATTTGCTAAGAGATTGTCAGTTGAGTTTTTTTATATTGAGTTGGGTTTTTTGATATTGATAATTTTTTCCAGAATTATTGTTCAACAAAATAAATTCCATCGTTTTCCATGATGAAAAGCATCATTCGAACAACGTTTTGTAATTTTTTCGTGGAAAAATATTGAGAAATAAGTTGGTGAAAAGATATTCTTGAAGACGCTTCTTAAAAATTATGATTTGCGGTGTCCACTGTATCTTAGCGCCGACTAATCAGAAGTGAACAAACGATCGCAGCATAGTTAGAGTAGAAGTTTTTCTAGACCCCAACGTTTCTGTTTAATTTCTTATATGTAGAAAATGTGTGGTTTTTTATATGTAGAAAATGTGTGCAAAACTAAAAAAAAAATGGTGCAGTAGTTTTTGAATGACGATGGACACGGACTTTCAAAACCTGCTTTCGAGAAAAATGCGTTTAAAGCTTTTTGTCTATAAAATTAATGGTAACAATTAATTACTCCAGGGAGGGTCCAACATTTTCAAAAAATCATATTTTTTCTTTTATATTTTTTTATAATGAAACATTTAAAGAAAATTTTGTAAAGTTTTGAAGTCAATCGAAGTAGAAATCTTGAGCCTGTGCGACAAGCTCTTGCTTCGTCGCAGAATGAGATAGCCATAGATAAAGCACAGACTAACAGACAGGACACTCAAATTAGATTCTTTAACCATATAAACGGTCATTTCGAATATTTCTTTATTTGGGACAGTACTCACATGTGTCATGATGGCACCACGTTACCCTATCAAAAACATTCTGTCTGTCATCTAGACTGTGTTTATTCTTTTCATTTACCAACCGAGTTGCCATTCATACAGAATTACCTGTAATGTATTGATTTGTATACCTCCATGCGAATTTCATGCAGGATACAGATTAATTACATATTGCCAAAACTATATACAGAATTGTGCCTACTTCTCATCCTACAACGCAATACAAAATCGAACCCGTTTTGTTACAATATTTACTTGCTTCTGGTCTGCCGTCACTTAATTTCGGGTGAAAATTACCAACACTATCAAAAATAGTCTAGATGAACAACGTTGAGTAAAATAAATGTTTACCTTCCAACATCGCGAAAAAAGTTAAATATATTATCAACGTAATCCAAAAATTTATTGTGACGATTAATTTTCAAATATTTCGATGGAATCAAGCAACCCTGCAAGCAGCTGATCGGTGTTGACAAACGAGGGGAAATCAACCAGTAAAAAAACATTTACGTAACACAAGGGGTGTACAGATAGTAAATAGTTCGCGCAGTACAATATAGGTGGAACTAGTGCATAACGAAAAATTATTTTTATAAGAATTTACTCATACTGTCATGTCTGTTAGTCTGTGGATAAAGGTCCATAACTTTCAGAGTTTCGTTCCAATAGGCTTGAAAATTTCACAGAATATTCTTGAAGTGTTCTACTATAAGACAATATAAAGGAAATAATAAATGATTTTTCGAAAGTGTTTGACCCTAACACCACCCCCCTCCCCCCCTTAATAACCGCTAGGCGAAATTTTCTGCCGGAAACGGCTGTTGCATTCTTGCCAGACTCTTGCCGAAATTCTGTCTGAATGTTCGATCCCTTTTTAGAAATTATCGTATAATCTCAGGCAAATTTTGGATAAATTGAATTGTTGGTTTATCTTTAGCAGGTCTATACATGTTTCCGCCTTCCTTCTATATCAACTGAATAAATCAACATAAAAAGAGTTCCGTACTTTTTCGATTTGTTTACATCTATGCCTCCTGTGTCAATAATAAAATTTGGCCTCCTGTGTCAATAATAAAGAAATTGGCTGATTTTCACTATTAAGATAAATCAGCAGGTTATTTTATCGTCTCATTTATTATTTCGAGTAGTAAAAAATTAGGAAACCATCTAAAATGACAAGAAAATAGTTTCAACCTTCCTTTGTAGTATCTCCCTCTTCGCTGGCATGGTAGATACAGAGGACGAAACTTACGAAAACAAATGGAACGAAAGTTTCGCCCTTTATTGTTCTTTGTATCAGAGCTTAAAATTGTCACGCATTCTCAATGAAAGAAACCATTCCAACAGTCTCATTTTCAATATTTTACTGTCTCTTTCGTAAATGACCGACAGCAGAACAAACGAAGAGAGACGGAGCATTTTCGTTTCTCATTTGAAAAATAAGAGAGCATAATTGCCAACGTCACTCTTTCCTTTATGACAAGACGAAACTAAAGTCTGCAGGGAGCATCAACAGAATTTCAATTCTCATTCTTTCACCGATTGATTGAAAATCAGTGACGCTTGGCTATAGTGACTAAAATATGACAGATCGAAGTTATTACATCCCAGAATTTCTTTGGAAACCAAAACAACTACAAATTCGAGCACCAACAGGTAAAAGTCATTGTGAAACCTTTTTCTGTCATTTTCGATTCGCAACGTTTCGGTTGAATACCGACACTGTATACTAAGGGATTTTCACTGAAAACCGCAAATGAATGAAAGGGCAAATGAAAGAAAGAACACAATTTTGAAACAACTGTTCCGCTTCTGTCATTGATTGGACATGGATTTCGTTCTCATTGTCCTGTCTCTGAGCGTATCTTTTTCCGAAAAATCATTTTTTCTGTTAGTTTTTCATTCATTTGGCTTCTCCAATATATGTATCCGCTCAGTCATTGCAAAAACTGAAATTATTTTCTCGTCATTTTCGTCTATTTTGAGTCAATGAAAATGACCTTTTTAGCCTTAGCTGCTTTGTATTACTATGATTAAGATTTTCGTGGAATCAAAATTTCTAGGCAAAATTGTACAATTGGGAAGCATTGATTCGTAAGAAAGAGAAACTCGATTAGATTACTTTTGTAAGATTCGCCATTGTTTGAAAAACAGTTGATTTCGCTTGAACTGTGTAATGCCGACTTATAAACAATGTTTTCCTACACTTTGTTCGTAAAAAACAACAATAACTCCAATTGAAGCCTGATTCAGAAAATGGGCTAGGCTAATTTGTCTCTTTTTTAACCCAAAAGTATTGATCTGTTTGTACGGGAGCTAGGGGTATTATTATTTGTATTTTCTAAAGCCTATTTTGGTCAAGTGATGGCGGAAGAACAAAAGTTTTTTTTCCGAAAGTTGTTATTTCGGTGAACAAAAATGTGACTATTAAAGGGTGAGAAACGATAGATTCTGAAGAAAGTTATTTTGTGGAGGGACTAAGATCAAATCGCAAAAGAGTATCGTCAATCCGAAAATTGTGCTTATTGAATATCGTAAAATTTGGACAATTGGAATATTAAAAAAATTATTAATTATTAAATTATATCATTAAAGGGTGTGCGGCCTCGAATTGCATTACCCTCAAGTGGCTGTAACTTTTTACCTGTTGGGTATTTTAAATCAGTATTTTTGGCTAAACTAGTTGAATCCGTAATGTTTATGTTGTGTGACTGAAGTAGTTTTACAACCGGTGCAAAGATGGAATAGGACGAACAGCAGCGGCGTAAAATAGTTTTGCGCACGCACCTTGAAAATCCGGATCTCTCGCATCGTGTCATCGCAGGAAGTTGGGAATTTCACAATCTACGGTATCGCTTGTTTTAAATCGGTACAATGAACGTTTTACTGTTGTTCGCATGGAAAAAAGTAGCCAAAACGGATGTCCGTAGAGTGAAAAGTATGTAGATTGGGAGCTCAAGTATTCAAAGAGTATCCAAACATCAATTGAGTAAAACTTTCGCGCAAGACGTGAAAAAAAGTGAAGAACTATTCAACAACAAAGTTAAAAAGGTACCGAACTGCAAAGATTGGCAGACGTCTTCACCCAGTCACTAACCATAATAGATGTTGGTTGTGATTTGCAGAATGAACTTACCAAAAAATCACATTATCTTTCACTTTCTGTCACGGGGAAGAAGGAAGATGTAGGATACGGATACTACAATATACGAACGATCAATGCGTCTCCTTCAAGTCAGAAGGGTTTCATATTTGACAGCTACGTCAGTGTAAGCACCAGCATCCGCCAACATTCGGTGCAGCAATTCTTGATCACGAACGAGAACTGTCAGTCGATGCTTGTCATCGGCATCTTTCAATCACAAGTGACTCCCAAATTCTGTGTCGTCCATCATCATTAAGAAATTCGTAGAGCCGTACACAGTATGAAGTGCCTTCCACTTTAGAAATAGTAGGCATAGGTACGAATATGATGTGACACCTAGTACTGAGAGCGCACTGAAACATTTGTCATTATATTGATTTAGATATTGTAAACCTTGGATATCCAAGCAATGGTTAGCAAATCTCGGGTGTTTTATTAATCCAAAAAATAAATCAATCGGAAAGCGAAGTATGATGAGATAAGATATGTTTTCTCGCTTCAATTCTCTCAATAATTATGATCTCTTTGTATATGAAAACAATATTATATTTCAATCTTTCATGACTATTCTAAACGCAGCTCACCGAGATCGCTTTCTGTGCACATCATCTGTTTCTATTTGGTATGAAAAATCTGTAGACCCGTACTGTATGTCTTTTTAGATAACTACCCCACCCTTCCTTAGACGATTGCTTCCGTTCCTCGGATGCTTTCAGTGCTTTAAGACGTTCTCGATCTTCTTCGATTTTTCGCAAGCTTACATATTCTTTAATGTAATCCAACGAGTCACCCAAGCCGGAAAGCTTCTTGTCCAGTAACACAAGCCGAGAGACACCTTCACCAGTAGTTTTCTTAATTGCCTCAAACTGTGTGTTTCGATAATAGTAGTTGATTGAGGTGGCAATAATTCCGAGCAGAGCGCCTACACACGAACCAATAATGGACCAATACTTAACGTTATTGGCTTGTGTGCGTTCCTTTTCATGGGAAGTCTTTACGGCCGATGTCAGGTGCGCAAACAAATCACGCTCTTCCTGATCAACAATTTGAAAAATTTGATTTTTCTCCTTTTCCCGTGCTATCACCTAAAATGACAAGCTTATCATTTTCCATACGATCACATCAATTCACCCTACCTACATCAAACTCCTCCTTGATCAGTTCCACATACCGATGCTCACCTCGAACTGACTTCTGCAGTTCAACGTGAATATCCTGCATTTGTTTACGAATCAGTGTCAATTCCAGCAGAATGTGCCGTCTCCGTTCCTGTACCAACTGCAGCTGGTTTTGAATTTCAATCACCTTGTTTTGTGCAACCTTCACTTCGCTCATTCCACTGAATTCGTCATAAAACGATTGGGCTTCGTACAGTTTGCTTTTAGCCAAATCCATAAGACTAACACGGCGAACGGTCAGGTTGCTTCCGGAATTAGCGGATTGCTTCACCTGATGTTGACTAGAACTTGGCTGTTGCAGGGTGACATATTCAAACACATTCTGCTTACTATCCGACGATCGATGATCATTTCGCTGGGATGAATAGTAGTACTTCTGGATGATGCAATGATACCTGGTCTGCGACGGTCTCCAGCAGTGTGATACGATTAATTTATTAGAAAGCATTCTAAAATCAGTTTCTTCGCGACATTTACACGAAAAACAGTAAATGCGAGGCAGACTTATTCGGTTCAACTATTTATGTAATAAAATGCACAATTTTCACAGCACTAAATGAATAAAATGCTTATACAAACAAATCAAATGGAAAATGAAGATAGATTCGGCTGAGTTACTCAAAACCTCTTTTTGGAACTTTCAAATCTACAATGATTATGTAGGTAACTGTCGAACGTTCCAACAAATTCCATAAATATCGTTTATAATATTTTAGGCTATAAAACTCATTTAAATAGTAGAGAAAACCAAGAAAAGTTCACTGAAAAGAACGTAAAATTATGAAATTTCATTCCAACTCGAAGATATGATATTATGACGTTTAAATAAATGATCAAAATCAGCTGATAAAATAACATAAACAAACCTAGTGTAAAAGCGCTACTGCACATACACTCTTATACCAAAGTTCGCTTATATGAGTAGAACTCAAGCCACTGTAGCGGCCGATAAGCCATGTGTCAGGATCTATTTTGAAGAGGAATTTCTGGTAAACGACGACCGTTGGAGTAATAATTTAAATTATTATATTTTTGAATGAAAAAACAATTATAGTATCATATGAAAAATAAACACCATTTTGCAAATATTTTTAGAGCTATCATTCAAAAATATAGATTTCGATGCTTTGTATTATAATTCGATCAACATTTCGTAATTTTGAGAAAAGAAGTATGACGAAGGAAGAAGTATTTCCGATTCCATGATTTGTGGTGTGCACTGTACCTCAGCGCAAAATTATGAGCAGTCAAAAAATCCAAGTAACATAGTTGTAGTAGATGTTTTTCTAGGCCCCTTTGATTTTATTTGATATGCTGAAAACTTTTGCTGGTTGGTTAAAATCAGAACTGCGATTGTCCGTGGAAAAATCTATCATTTAGTAGCTATAGAACCTCCTATAAGCAACAAACAACGAAAAGGAAAACGTTGGGGTAGGGTATTTTATATGAAGAAAGTGTGAGTGAAATTTGAAAATAATTGGTGAATTTTCAAATGGCGATGGACCCGAGGGGGACGATAGAACCTGCCTTTTCCCAATAAAACACATAAAGTTATTAGAGTCTCATCAAATTCCATTTATCCTTAAAAATATATCTAACCGTTCAAAAGCATATCTAACCGTTGAAAAGAAAGTCGAAACACATGTGATCTCTTCTAATTTTTCATTCATGACATTTAACGAGTTGTCAACATTACGCAACAAATCTGGAGAAAGAAATGATACTTAAAACATAGAGCTTTGTACCAAATGAGGTAATTTAAATTTCATGGGAATTTGGTTTGATAGTGACTAGGAAACGTGGACCCGGAGCTGTGATCATGAGCAAGATACTATAAAGAAATAGTATCAACAAGCTTGGGAAATGATTATATTTTATTACGTTTCAAACTCTGAGGATTCCTAAACATTCTCCGCATTCTCTGTTTGGACACAACTTGAATTTGATTGTACTATGAATGTGATGTTTGGTACCGGAGATCCACACTTTAATTCTGTGTCGAATTTGGACTTGATTTCATAGTGATATGACTGAAAAGAAATATTGGTGATCCAGAGAGTATACATTTCTAAGCATCACTTCTCCGATATCTTCATCATAAAATGTGTGATCGAAGCCTTGACATGGTACAATTCAGGAATTGATGCTTGTGTGGGTATAAACGAATTCATAATGATCAATGCATAGCATGCCATGACAAATTGCGGTGGGTACGACTTCAATCGGGTCGTCAAGGTCAATCGCATTGTAAAAGAACTGTTTCACACATTTCATCACGAACAACCATTCAGGTAAGAAGTGCACCGTACTGGGTGATTCCGTTTCCGATTAATAGTTATAAAATGCACAATGCTGTTCATCATACTGGTTCGATTTTCTAGTTCATTAGTAATCAGGAGTATGTTCTTCAGATGAACTGTGTAATTATAGTCACCGAACAATGCATTGCCTTGGAATCCATGTTGGGATTTTGCTCTCTACTCGTGTGAAATAAACCAAATTGGATCAAGTAAACTGTACTGTACTGCAAGTAAACTGTGAATATTCAGTTCAGTAGTGATTCTTCTAGTAAGTAGCTTCATTTATACAACCAAATATTGTTTTTTTTTTTTTTCCATAAATGCGTTTATTTCTTAAGGCAGTTTACATAAGTTTTTCTTCGCCGTAGTATCACTTTTACATAAAATTCTTATCCTAGTATAATTCCTAAATAGTCACAACGATTTAAATTTATTAAAACATATTCCTCTTATTACTTAAATATCATCTTAGGTAATTCGCCATTAATTATGGAATCTACTCGGAAATATTATTTGAACCAAACGATTAACTTCTATAAATTATAAAATAAGCTGTTATTTTCAGACATTTTGTTGATAATTTCATAAAGTATTTCGAGTTTGTTTGTAGCATTACATAATTTCTATTCTAATATAGCTATTGGTTGAACTCATGATCGCAGCTGGAATCAGAACTAAGTCTTAAAAGGGTCCTTTATTAAATTGAAACTCCAATTTTCTTTATGAAATGATAAAGAATTTTCATGTATGGAAGGTCACGACAAGCAAGAATGTCTCAAACTGGGACATTGGATAGTCTACCTTGAATACGCAAAGAATTTATTAGTTGAGATCTGACATCACGATACTCCACGCATGTCCAAACGACATGATCAATATCAATACTTTCGCCACAAGCACTATGATTAGTCTCGGAGAGCCCAATTCGAAGGAGATGTGTTTTGTCTAACGTGTAGTCATTGGACATGAGTCTGGACATCATACGAATGAAATCCCTACTCACATCCAGTCCCCTGAACCATGCCTTTGTCGATATTTTCGGAATAATTGAGTGCATCCACCGTCCCAGATCATCTCTATCCCAAGAAGCTTGCCAGCTGGCAAGTGTTCTTTGGCGAGTCGCGCTATAGAATTCGTTGAAAGCAATCGGTCGCTCATAAATTTCACCTTCAATAGCACCACGTTTGGCAAAACTATCGGCTCTTTCATTGCCTGGAATGGATAATTTAAGACTGATTTTCTAAATTGAATTCACTGTGAAATTGTTTGTCACATTGAAATTGACATGAACGCACAAGTGAAATATTTCTTATTTTTATCAAAATATTTATTGAAACAAACTAACCCACTGAAAATAATATTCATCATTTTTGTAGTTTCAAGTAGGCTTTATGACAGTTCATTTACAACCACAACTGCAAATGAGATTGGTTTGTTTGCATTAGGAAATACCAGTATTAGATAGTATTCAGAGTATTCACCAATTTTATTTTACGTGGACGAGTCTCCACCGATCAGTGTTTGATTAATGTCTTATTGAGTAAGTGGCCTGGTAGTCAATTGCAAGTTGAACACAATCAGTTTACTGACCATAATAAGGATGATATTTTAGAGAACTGAACGTCTCTCACATCTTAGATTCTAGCGTTAGCTTCGAAAGCGTCACATAAATTTAAATAAAATACAATGTTTAAAAAATTTATCAAAAATTCTGAACTGAAAACGATTAGTACTGAATCTGCCGGTGTTAATATTTGAATGAATCGGATTACCATCCGATGGTGAACACTCTTAATTCCAGTTATCTTGCATTCGACTGTACAGCCCGCTTGTGAGAAATTCGTTCAGCCGGCAGATACCTGACAAGATTCCGACAGCTGTCAAAATTTTGCAGGCGAATTTGCGTCATTCTGGCAGAATTCCGGAAAAAGTCTGGCAACAATGCAACAACCGTTTCCGGCAGATGATTTCGCCTAGCGGTTATTATCGGTTCTGTTTCTGTCGGATTCTTGCCATTTAAGATTGGAACAACCGTTTTGAATCGGTTCTACATTTTTAGCGTCTTGGTTTTATTTTTTCAATAAAATTTGTACATATGAAAGGCAATAAGTTATTGCCCTTCATATATACTAATTATGGAAAATGTTCTTGCCAATAACATTGCTTTTTCACTACCAGACAAACCCATATTTTAATCTCATTTACCTCGTCTCAAGATTCGTTTTTTGTATGTATATGCGGGATTGACGAATATCAAATAAAGAAAAATAAGATAAGAGCAATAAACAATGAATGCAGCCAGCCTTCTGGCGGTTGCCAGAATTCCTCACAAGCGGACACGGCCTCTGCAAATTTTCATGAGTCAACCATTGATTTATACAATTTATTAAGTGACTCAACTGAAATTCTTTCTCATGATAATTTCATTAATATTTTTCACAATTGACAGTGGCAACGGAATCGCTCTGATTGAAATTCTGCATCATTTATGGTTACCCATTGAGCTGCAACGAACTCACTTCAAGCCCTCCTACATAACCTGGCAAAGAATCTTTTAAGAAATTATAAACGAAACAACATAACAGAAGCAATGTAACCACAGAAATTTTATATAAAGTTGCCAGTTAGAAACATTTTTTATGTCAAAGCTAAGAGTAAATTCAGCAACTGCCAGATTCATATGGGTGTTTTATAATATAACTGAAAATGGAACAAACGTATCCCCAGCAAGCCGATTTTATTCATTCGAACAGTTCTACTGTCAAATTTAAAAGTGCTATACACCGCCATTCTATTTTTTCTATATTTGAAACACAGATAAAACGCTGCTGGGGCTTTGTTATAAATTCTATATTTAAATTTTAAAACTGATATAAATTATGCACCTAGAACTAGAACACTCCTGAACATGCCCTAAACAGAAGAATAGACTAGGATAAATTGATCTTCCGGGGTATTATTATTTGCATTTGCAAAGGGTATTATTATTTTTGTTTGCAAGGAGTGCAACCGATAAGTCGCTCTCATGTAAAAAACACATTTTCGAGAATTATGATGAAATTGGA
The DNA here is from genome assembly GCF_030247185.1 of Malaya genurostris. NCBI lineage: Eukaryota > Metazoa > Arthropoda > Insecta > Diptera > Culicidae > Malaya > Malaya genurostris. The sequence continues at coordinate 46,154,812 of NC_080571.1, forward strand.
ATCAAACATTACTTGAAAAAGACCAGAACTGACATTATGCATCTCGAATCTCGAGTCTCTCGAAACGACTACTTTTGAAGTCTATTCGACTAAACTGTGACATTACGTGTCGCTTTCGGGAGGTGATCGAGATCCCAACAATGTGATACTAGATTTTGACTGGTGTGGCTTGAAATGTCAAATAAAAATAAACGAACACATACATATTACAATTGCGAGAAAATTAAACTTTTTGAATGTTCGGATATTTATTTTGGTATGGTTTCAAGTATAACCAAACTCATATCGTTCTTTCAAAACCATTTTTGATATTGACACAATGAAACCATCTAGATAGTATTGAAGAATCCAATCAGCATGTTTACCACGGGATGGTGATGCTTGAGACATATGAATAATACTAAACGCTCAAATTGGTGATATTCCATATATTTCGAAAATTTCAATTTCTTTGAGTTTTAATGTTTGCTTATGGTAGAACTTTACAAATATGAGTATAAAATGATTGTTCACGTATTGTCATCAAACGTATGATTGACTACTCAATATATTTTAAAATCTCGAATGGAATTTGAAATTGTTTGGATACACATACATATTTGGATGATAAGGCACTTGCAAGCAAACGAATAAAACCTATTAAATACACACATACAAATATACACATATAAATACAACAGGCAGATTCCTTTAGCGATTTAAACAAGTGCCTGAACATATTCTACCCCGAAATATCCCTCAGGGATTGGGGCATTGACAGACTCAGAAAATAGCGACGAGACGAGTTGAAGTGCTCGAATTTGATATTTTCACTGTACGATTTCTCCAATAATATAAATATATAAATAAATGTATGGTTACAGTGGAAATTCACTGATACATTAATGATCGAAGCTTGTAAAAATTGGAACAAGTATGTAAGAAATTAATTCATGAAAAATACATGAATTAGCAAAATTTTTTAATTATTCCTGCAAAATCTGAAAATTATTACCATTGATTAGTTCTATGCTTCGACAGCGCCGAAATCACAGAAGAGCTGTCTGGATGCTTGATAAAGATTATGAAAAACTTTAGTTCCACAGAGCTTAAGTACAAGTAAGTAATTGAGAAAAGGTCAAAGCCGACGTCAAACTAACGAATAATAATAATCATTATTATTTTAATTATTTTTATCGTGAATACGACTTACTTTACTATGGGGTGCCTTTTCAAAATTAGCCATATGGAAGAATGGGCAGAACTTACTCGTGAATATCTCGACTTGTATTGAAGGCAGCAAAATAATTCTTTCACCATTTCATCAAAAATATGATCAGGAATTTAGGATAATATTTTGAACAGTGTGAGATAACCACAAACAACTCAAATATTAAGTTTTCTCAAACTTTGAAAACAACGCGGAAAACTCTGTACTTTTGCTTGGCTTTTTCGCGCAAGGACGACGATTTCGAGGTAGTCAGGCACATATCTTCAACTGACTGCGTATAAAAGGGGAACCGTCTTCGAAATTCGATCATTCGTCATCTAACACTCGATGTGGATAGACGAATAACCTACTACGACTAATTTCGATTTTGTTTTATTTTTTATTCGCAGTTGTCTACCTACCCAAGCTATGGGTAAAAACCGCCATAGATCCGAGAAGGATCCAAAGGATGCTAAGCGTCTGAAGCCAAGTGATGTACAGGTAAACGACCGTTTGCTGAGTAAAAACCAATATGCTGATCTGCCAGTAGATGTCGAAGAGGAACTGCAGAAGAAGGAAAAAATGCCGCCTTTCTACCAACTCTACGCTCGGATTTCAACACACTGATCAGCAAAGGACTACAGGCAACAATCCGTTTATGTACTGAAGGCTACAAAATAACTGTTCCGGCTTTGAACCACTACAAAGGAGTGGAATGCTATCTGAAGCAGACAAAAGCGGAATACTTCACACACGATATTGCCGCCAACAAACCTATGAAGGTTGTACTTCGAGGACTACCCGACATGATGGAAGCCGAACTAAAGCAGGCACTGTCGGAGGCTGGACTAAAGCCTTTGATGGTATTTAAAATGAAGCGCCATAATACGGACAAAAAGTTTAGAGATCAACTGTACCTGATTCATCTGGAGAAGGGCTCCATCACCATGAGTCAACTGAAAACGATTAAATCGTTATTTCATATAATCATCGAATGGCAAAAGTATAAACCGGTACATCGGGATGTCACACAGTGCACGAACTGTTTGAACTACGGCCATGGAGCGAGGAATTGCCACATGAAAAGTCGGTGCGGGAAATGTGCCGAACCACACAATACCAACGATTGCCTACTAGATGACATCGCTGTAAAATGTGTGAACTGTGATGGCGACCATCCATCTACTAGCAAATCGTGTCCCAAACGTGCTGAGTTCACAAAAATTCGACAACAGGCGTCCCGCAAACAATCAACGCGCAAGAATGTTCCACAGAAGGATGAAGTTAATTTCCCACGGCTCCCACCGAAGAGGGATATTCCGAATTTGCCGCCACTTCCTCGCAGCAATCCAAAGACTTCAGCCGCTGGATCTCAAAAAGAATCTTCCTCAAGAATCCCTCCTGGATGGGGCAATAATCAACCACAAGCAAAGGATGACTCTGCTGATTTATTCTCTGCTGAACAACTGATCGTCATTTTTGAAACAATGACAACAAAACTACGAAACTGCAGAACGCGGTTAGAGCAAATCAACGCCTTATGCAAATTCATCATCGAATATGCAATATAATGAGTTGGTTATAGTAAATTGGAATGCTTGCTCACTCAGGAGCAAAACTGCTGAATTGTCCGACTTTCTTCAAGAGAAGAATGCCGATATTGCTATTTTAACTGAAACTCATCTTAAACCTGAAATTTCTATTTTTATTTCCAATTACAGGATTCACAGGCTCGACAGGGCAACTACCAGAGGAGGGGGAGTTGCCATTGCCATTAAACGATCCATTCAGCACAGGCTTCTGTCAGCCTTTAAATTGCAACTCATAGAAGCCATCGGAATTGAGATTACAACGACGATGGGACCCATCATCATCATTGCAGCGCACTGCCCCAAACAAACCAATCTTCGAGATGGTACGTGTGCATCATTGAAGCGAGATCTGGCTATGCTCACTCGACGACAAAACAAATTTATCATTGCTGGGGACCTGAACGCACGGCATGAGCTGTGGGGAAACAGAAGACAGAATCGAAACGGATTCGTACTTGCCGAAGATTACGAAGCTGGACAATACAACATCTTCGCTCCGGATCAACCAACGCGACTTTCCAGATCGGGAGTTCATTCCATTTTGGATATATTCATCAGCAACATCGCTATAGACAGCTCTCCGGTTGTCTTCAACGAGCTCTCTTCTGACCACTTTCCAGTAATATTGACGCTGGGATCTTCACCAGAAACAGTGCCTATTCAACCTCGGAGGAACTATTATCGCACCGATTGGGTCCAATTTCAACATATCGCCGACCAACTTATTAATATCGATTTACCACTTGATTCCCCGATGGAAATCGATGCAGCCCTATCTTCCTTCCAGCATTCAATCACAGTCGCTCGTGATAGGACGGTTCCAGTACAACATATGCCGAGTTCCTCTCTTCAAATCGACAGTGTCACCAAGAAACTCATCCGACTTCGGAATATCTACCGGAGGCAGTACCAACGAACTGGCATCCTAGATAGGAAGACTACTTATAACAACTTAACTAGGATAATCCAGGAAAGGATATCTGAGCTTCGCAACAGGAACTTCCAGCAAAAGCTTCGAGAAATTCTCCCACATTCAAAGCCCTTCTGGTCCTTAACGAAGGTGCTTAAAAAAAACTGAAGCCTATTCCTCCTCTGATGTCACCCCAGGACGCAGCTGAAGGAATACCTTTAATCACACCAGTAGAGAAGGCAAATGCGCTAGGCCAGCAGTTTGTGTGTTCTCACAATTTAGGACTCAACATTGTTAGTCCATATGAAAGAGCCGTTGCTGATAGCGTAGCTGAGGTTGACCAATCAGACAGCTTAGTTCCTGAGGTAAGTAGAGTCACTGCGAATGAGCTGATGGCTTTTGTGAAAAAATCCAAAAATATGAAGGCCCCCGGTTTCGACAACACATTCAACATTGAGCTGAAACATTTGAGTATTCGCTCATTTGTCTTCTTAGCTAAACTTTTTAACAGGTGCTGGGAGCTTGGTTACTTCCCTTCAACGTGGAAGTTAGCTAAAGTTATCCCAGTTTTGAAACCGGGGAAAGATCCTTCCTTTTCCAAGAGCTATCGGCCCATCAGCTTACTCTCTGCCCTATCCAAGCTGTTTGAAAAGTCAATACAAAGGCGAATTCTTGCTTTTGCAGATGAACAGGATATATTTCTGGAAGAACAGTTTGGGTTCCGGAAAGGAAGATCCACCATCCACCGGCTCACAAGGGTTAACAACGTCATCCAGCAAAACAAATCAGTGTCCAAAACGACTGCCATGGCAATATTGGATATAAAATCAGCCGTTCTAATGGCTCTAAATGTTATCTAAAGAACTATTAAGATTACTTCTTTGAACTTCGAAGGTAGAAATCATCAGTTTAGTGAAAATCCAAAATAATTTGATTTGGTTCGTGCACTTTTCGCTGTGCGAAAATCGTTCGAGACAAATGTTCCGAACTGTGCTAAATATCGTAGAGAACTCCACAATTTGGTCCTTCTAAAAGTCAGAAATGAATCCTGTACAGCATCTTAATAGTTTCTTTCAATGAAATATGCAAATTCGAAATGAGATATTCGACGTCAAAACTCGTTGAAAAGTTTAGTAGTGAAGAGGGGGAAAGTTTCGCAATTCACACAATCGATCAACTATCAATTTGAATTCGAAAGTGTAAAGAAATCGTGTCAGTTTTATTCGTATTCACGACATCCAGTTATGTCTCTGATATTACACACCCGTACTTTTTTCCAAATTTCTCCCAGAGAAATCAAACTGAACTTCTTTTTCTGCATTGCTCTTTTATTAAAAAATTAAATTAAATAGAGTCTAAATTAAATTTTCAGTTGTTATCAAGCCAAACGTTAAATGGAATACAAATTATTCAACATTGATCCCAATAAACATTTTTTTTAATTTTTAAACAATAAGTTAACCTTTTTCGACATCTTTCACTGTTTCTGAACATTTATTCCTTTTCATAGTTTCGACTCACTCTTGTTTTATTAAATATATACCATGCTGCTTTCAATAAATATGATTTTACGCAGTGCGACTCGAACATAATATTAAAATAAATATATTAATAATCAGTTATCCAGTCGAGTTTAGTCATTTACGAGCTCGAGTGTTTTGGTTTAATAATGTCAAAACTTCTTGATAATCGAAGACTTCTTCGAGTGAAGTCAAACGAAACTCGATTTCAATTCGAGAACCATAATACGAAACATAGTCGATTCGATAAAATTTTGCTCGAATCGAGATACATAATGCCACCTCAGAATGCTCAATAAAATCCGAGAAAGTCACTTTGCATCACAGCAATGCCTCCACACACACACACACACACACACACACACACACACACACACACACACACACACACACACACACACACACACACACACACACACACACACACACACACACACACACACACACACACACACACACACACACACACACACACACACACACACACACACACACACACACACACACACACACACACACACACACGAAAGCAGTCATATCAACCTTTCTGAGCTCAGATGAGAACTTGTGCTCCATACTCCGCAGATCTGGCTCCTTTCGACTATTATTTATTTTTATCACGGTCTTTCGCACTTTGGGGAATGGCTTCACGACTGGATCGCTTCAAAAGATGGGAAAAAGGCATAGCTTGCGAAGACACTGCTTTGAATAAAGTATCTTGAACATGTTGCTTACAATCTCATGTATTTTCATTAAAAAAATCCCACATTTGTAACTATCTCACCTGCTATACATTAAGCACGTTTAGTGTTAAATCTTGATGCTTGCTCACAATCCCAGGTAGGTTTAAATATACGGTAAATTTTCCATTACTCTGACGTAAATTGTGATTGAAGTATCAAAATAAATTAGTATTTGTACAAATGGAAAAGTTGAACAGAATCATCGGTCTCGCCGGAAGCCACACGTATGTCAATTTTTTTTCTGTTCCGCAGAACCCACTATAAATACTTAGCAGTATAAACGACGTACCTTCTGCAGCACAAAAGGAACCCTTTCCACTGTTTAATAATTCGGGACGTGAAGTGCTATCTTCTTTTGAATATTGACGCTGTCTTGCATAGTCCAATCAATAGATGGAGAATCGCAGTGAATGTACAAAACTGGAAACCCCACCATTCTTTCTGAAGAAGAGGATATTTGCGCTAAAAGAAAATATTTTTCCTAGAATCGGTCGGCTGTTTTTTTTCGGTTTATCCATTATATGACTTGGCAGGCTTCGGGATGCATATGTTTTGCATTGTGTGATCGACTAGATATGCTCCTGCAACTGTGGAAACTGTATCCAATTGCATTGTATGTCGTACAGAAAATTTCCGCGTGAATAAGTGTAAATAAATCAGCAATCGATGTAAAACGGTTCCGCAGTCTTCCACGAATTAAATAATTTGTTCTGTTTGCTGAACACTGATTCATGAAGTCAAGTTTAAATTGTTTGAATATTGATATCATCACTGTTAGGAATGTTACACTGAAAATAATTTGCACGCTAGCATCATGTGCAAAGCATTTGATCTATCACTGCTTAACTTAACTTAACTCATAAAACGAGTGTTGATATTTAGTGGAAATCATGCTACATTTATCTGAAATGCACATAAAAACGATAAGATGTATCGTTACCTCTAGATTCTATGGGGCGTCCATAAAAGACGTCACGCTTTTTTTGACGATTTTTGACTCCCCATCCCCCCTTTGTCACAAAATGTCACAATCATTGGATGATTCGATAAGCTTTGATGTTGGTGGAGGAAAATCACATATGATCAAGATAAGACATGACATGATCTACGTCTGAAATCGTTGATCTCCCGCCCTTTTTCAAATGGAGTACAATTGAATAAACTGCATCAGAACCAGATAAGAGAAATTCTTATGATATACACACTTAGAAAATTTCGCAGCATTCGGTAATTTTTTACCGAATTTTCAACAGCTGAACGTTCGGTAATTAGTTCGGTAGTTGAATTGATTACCGATCGTTCGGTAATTGCTGAACTGTCGAACAACTACCGTACACTGTAAACCAAATGGATCTAACAGATTGTTCGGTAATTTTTGTTCGTTTGTTTTCCTTTGGTTAAAATTCTGGATTTTCGGATTTCAAAAAACAACACATATTCACAAAAACGAATGGAGGAAATGGTTTTATTCAACGAGAAATTTAAAAAGTGTCAGATGTTCCGACTGACCGGAATTATGAGCGCCTTCTAAAACACTGCACAATCCGTCGAGTTCAACAAAAATTACCCTTAAACGATTTGTGTTGCAGCAAGTGGACAAGTGATACAAAATTATTTTCTGCCTATAGATAAACAAAAATCTGTTAGTGGCTCTAATGTCTTAAAAACTTTTATCACCTGTACCTCAATCCATTCGATGAACCCTTCAACATTTTTTTCGTTTGGTTAATAAAAAGACACTCACTGAATATTTTAATAACTGTTTGACAGTTAATTTCATGACAATCAGTTTTCACAGAAGTTCGATTATTGGAAGATAACTTTACCGTATTCGGCGACTATTCAGGGTTACCGTATCAATTGTACATCTAATACAGAATTCTGTAATGGAAATTTATGTTAAACTGATCGTCGGTGAAAATTTGCATAATTGTTGTAAAATAAAACCCATGTACCGAAATATCGGTTATTTCGATAGATTATCGAAAGATCTCGTCAAAAATATTACCGAACAAAGGAATTTAATCTTAGTGTGTACTATTATCAATGCTTGAAAATCATATTAATGAAAAATTGTCAGTGCATAACTTAAGTTAAACCGTTTGAACGCATCTTTTTCTTATTTACTTATATTAGGCAAAATTTATTAATTTTGCTAATTTACTCGCTCCTCCGTGCACTTTTGCTGATCACAACAGAAATGATTTCCTACATTATTCATTTCCGAATTTCCAAGAAGAAGCTTTAACGTCAACATATACACGTTTTCCTATAGAATGTAAACGTTTATTGTGGAGATTTTTTCAGGAAATAGGGCAAAGCAGTAATATAATTAGGTATTTCAAAAATGCGCTCATTGAAAATATTGGACGTCACATTCCAAAAACCTCCCCCCCTTCCCCCAGTCACAAAAGGTCACGTTTTATGAAACACCCCCCTCCCCCTTGCGGTGTGACGTTTTTTATGGACAGCCCCTTTTATGCATATCATGTGAATCTCACATTGTTTTCCACATAGATTTCAACTGAAACAGAGTCGACCGATTCAAGTGTTTTGCACCTACATTTGTGCTGTACTCATTCCCACTATAAAATGTAGTGTTTAACACATGTAGTTCGGTTCAACAGCAAAACACATCACATCCAATGAATCAAACACATCAAAGCTAAGTGAAAAATACTTCAATCTCGCATCATAGTGAATTTGCATATGAAATCTTGAATCAAATCGCTTTGGTTATGTATTGAAATGAAAAAGCATATTTAATTGAAGTGGTGTTTACATATGAATCGATCGTGCAAATTTTTATCTGTGTAGGATGCATTTTTCACTGTTGAAAGTATACACTCAAAATAATAATCATGTTATAGTTACGTGAAAAGTTATGTGAATATTTTCCACCCTACTTTTCACGTAGGTTTTAATGGACTTACATTTAAAAGCTGTTTAACCTGTAATGTACTACTCATATCACATTTACCTATCAGTTCATATCAAATTTAGATACCAGAGAATTACTATTTTATACATCGGTTAAAGTCAAAAGGGAGATTTCAGATTCTTATATAAATCTAGGAAATGAAAAATTAAACATTTATCTCAGAAAATTAGCATAAAATTTTAATTGCTGAAAATAAAAAGGAACCATAACGTCGTGGGATCTCGAATCGGCAAGCCTTCAGAAATCGTGTTGTCACTGCCATCCAACCGAACCCGAAGTCGAGATAGGAGAACTCCCACAACACTACCGATACAGGTTGAAGTTGCATTACATGGTTCGAGTGTCTCTACCTTCATACCGATTTTGAACTCGTTTTTCGGTGGACCAACGACCTGTTTGAAGCATTCGGAAGGAGCGGCAAATTTCCGAACTCACGCAGGCACTCGGTCCAGTTGAACACATGGAAACTTTCATACTGGAATGGTCCGGTCGATGTAGTAAAAATTTTAATTAAATAACATTTCTCGCAAATATTTACACTACTTACAATTTGAGAGCCACTGTTCGCCATTTCCAAAATCGAGTTTTTCACACTGTAAATTCACGTAGATTGTTTGACGTTTGGTCAAATATGTGATGACTCTATTCATTTTAGGGGATGTTCGTATAACATTAATTTTCGTCACGTAAAATATTCAATTTGACATTTGGAACCAATTTACGTGATTTTTCAAGTGAATCGAACGTGAATTTTTATTTGAGTGTAGTGTATTATACACGGAGAGCCCTTAATCACAAAATCGTACTATTGCAATTGTTGTTTCATGCCTTAGCTGTTTTAATCAAAAAGTTATTCATTCAACTATCATTTTTTCTGATTTTCTCATAATCAGAGAGAAAAAGTTGCTGTTTTAACATGCCGTCAAGTTTTGTTGAATATTTCAAAATGTCTTATCTAACATTGTACTAAAAATCATAGTAACACTGTTGGGACAGTGGGCCGTATGAATAAAATGTAGTAAAGTCTGTTGTTTGTAGTATCTTCTCAAAAACAAAATCCACAGAGTATAACGCGGTTTGGTATGAATAAAAAACAAGTTCGAACATATAGTTAATGCTACTTCCGAATTTAAGCATTACTGCATACCGTATCGACACAGAGCCGGAAAAGCTGGCATAAGCGTGCACAAAGCAAGAAACGTACTTACATCTGTAAAAATGCCACTTTTTAAATTTCTGTACTTCACTTCATCAGCAAACACACGAGTAGCAACCTCTAGAGCTACCTACCGAAAACTTGTAGTAAATACTACAGTTTGTAGCATGTTTTAACAGTAACGTGATCCACACGTAGCATTTAATACCGAAATTCAAGCATGCTACGTTTTATTCATACGGCCCAGTTATCTCACACACAGAAAAATTTATTTTTAATTTTAATATATTACACTTTGAATTCAAAGATATTTTATTTTGTTTAAGCGCTTATTTTCATTTTCCTTCACTTCACTTCAAAGCAAATAATTTTGGTTTCTACGCGCACAGAAATAAATAAAATGAACATTAAATTCAAATATATTGTGCTTTGAATTCAAATATATTTGATTTCCACCTGAATTTCATTTTACTTGAAATCAAATACAGTTGTTATTTGATTCAAAGCAAGTTAGTTTTGTTTTTAAAATTAGACTTCCTTGCGATTGTGTGTAGATTCAATGATGGATTTTTTTAAATTTGATAAATTGTTATTGAAAAAGACTTTTTGACTAATTATTGTAAAGTTATTTTTATTTATTATTGAATGCATTTTGTGCGCTCAGTTAAGTAAGGTTGCAGTATTGACTCATCTGCTTCCTCTCGTTCAGTAATTTCCAAAAGCTCTACTGTGAAATTGTTTTCTGGAATGAATACAAACATACATACATACATACATAATTCATAACCTACATATCCTATGAAAGCACTCATTATAGTATCGCACGATTCGAACGATTTCAACAGTGCAGATAGTTTAAATTCGTCAACTGCTTCCAAAGATATCACTTCCTCGAACGACATGTTCCGTTTGAATTATGTAACAAAATGAAATCTTAGCAAAAGTTGTGTTAAATATCATAAAATCAACTAGTACCAATGTTTGATTCAATGAAAATGTTTTAGAATCGATAATCTCTGGTCTTTGATACAAGGACGAAAAATTTTAACCAACATACATGAATTTGAAGCTAAGACTCATTATATTTGGTTCAGACATAATCAACATATTTTTTTATTTAAATCTACTCAACGACATATATGATTCAAATACATTTAATGTACTGTAACAAGTATTTGAATTAAATAATTTTTCGATTCGATTCAACAAAATTTTGAAATTTGAAACCATATCAATATATTTGAATCTAATATGCATTGCCACACTAAATTTAATTCAAAAAGAGTTTTATTTGATTCAAACAATTGTTTGAAGTTGACTTAAATACTTAATATATTAGAATCTAATACTCATATACTCCAAAATGGAACTCACTCACTTTTTTTCGCGGATAGCATAACAGATTTTCACAAGTTTAGGTTTAAACGAAAGGTCCTGTGATCCCATAAGAAACTCTCGAGCTTAATCCAAATCCGGCTTCCGGTTTCGGAATCACAGGGTGAAACTTAATTAAAAAATTTATCGCCACTTGAAGTGGTGATGTAAAACACTTAAAGAATTTTCTAAACAGGTCTATAAGTTATTCCTATCTATAGTCAATTTCAGTAGAAGGCCGAATAAAGCGAGTTCGGCTTTGATTCCAGAGGCACCGGAAATAGTAGATCTGTTTCATTTTGTAGGTTGTATAAGTTGATGCACAAACAAACTTTTTTGATTTCTTTCAAGAAGCAAAACGAATTTATATGAAAAATACCACATTATTATATGTGAGAATATGGGTGATATGAAAAAAGTCTTCATTACACCATTAGGTGGATAAAAACGAATGTTTCATAACTTTGTAGGGTATCGACTCCAGTAGATCATCTCCAGTAGTCATCTCATATACGAAAACCAATATATATTTAGTTTTTTTTTTCTTGATGTCAAATTCAGACGATGTCAGCAAGCAACCAATTTAATTTTTGAGTAATTTCATTTTTCTACTACTGGAACTTCTTGATACCCTTATACGGGGGTGGTGGAGTCACTCTTTTTATTATTCAGTGAATTCAGAAGAGGTAATCGATCGCCATTCTCATTCCCATCCATTGAATAGTCGCTGCTGCTTTGGTTAGAAGTATTGATGTGAAAGTTTCCTGACCTTTTATGATTTGAAGACAAACATGAGAAAAGGTCCTAAGTGCAAATGAGAGTTTCTTTTTGTTTACTTTCTCTTTCGAGTATTACGGCTCAATCAGCAATCCTTCCATCTAACACTTCACATAGGACAATAGCAAAAACCATCAACTTTCGATAGAAACTGTAGAATTTGTTGGAAATGACTGGAATTTACCGTAATAATTGAAAGAGAAAGTAAACCAAGAGAAACTGTCATTTGCACTTGGGACCAGAGATGCCAGATATTTTCATAGAAAATCTGTATTACTCTAAATGAAAAATCTGTATTTATGTGTAATCACTATAAAACCGACATTTTGAAACGAAAACGTGCTGAGGTAATGTTTTTCCAACATTTTATTGTTTTATAATGAGAAATTGAATGAGCGTTCAACATTTATATCTCACGATACAACGACGAAATGAAATGTTTTCAAATTTTCAACAAACAGAATCAATAAAACATAGTTTCATTTTCAAATACTTCCAAAATGTTGACTTGGTAAGTTGATGTGAGATCTCAGTGCTCAATTGCAAATACTAACACCATTTTAGGATAATCAATATCAATTTGTGATTCACCCATTGATTACGAAACATTTATCTCGTCACTACTACCAAAAGCGGCCTTCACAAGGAGTATTGACAATACTATTGATCGTGTAAGGGAAACTTAATCGAATTGATGAAAATATTATCAAAAAATCAAAACTGCTCATCAATCCAACAACACTTTCTCTCCAGATTCGAAACTGTTTAAGGTGTGCAATGAACTCTTTTCCCAAGATTTCAATATTCAGCACAGTATTTAAAGCTCCAAACGCTAGATTTTTTTTTCGAAAAATACGAACACAAATTACCAATCTAGTTGGATTGACGGTATTGACAGCACTTTGGATTGACAATAATATTGTATAATAAGTGGCCTCTGTGGCCCCCTCAGTCGAAAAAAATTAATTTGTTCTTTCCAATTTTTGTTTAGATATCTGTATAAATCTGTATTGAGTTTAGGAAATCTGTACAGAATCTGTATTCTGTATGAAATCTGTATGCGCATGTAAAAATCTGTATAATACAGATAAATCTGTATAAATGACATCTCTGCTTGGGACCATTTCTAATGTTCATCGAGATTTTTCAGACGTCAAATTCGTTGTTCCCTGTGACAGACGTACACACCTAAATTTTATTGCTTAATCTCGGTATCAAAATGCCGAAATTTGCACAGTGGAGTGTTCGGCAATCGTCTCGACAAAATGTATAATTACTGAGAATCTCGGCAATCCCAAATTTGTTAACTGTCAATTTAGTGTCGAATTTGTCAGCTGCAACTTTACTGTAAGCTTGGTAAAAGCGGTCAGGATTGAATCATGAATTGCTGAGCCATCAGTATTTTTCTGTATTATTATATGAAATGAATATCACAAAAGCTAGAAAAGAGCGAAAATCCCCGAAAGAAAACATCACGACTAAAGACAATTATTTCTAGTGCTTCTCAATAACTCTACCAGAGATATTTGTAAGTATATAAGAAAAGTAAAATTTTTTTTTAATAATCCATCGTTGAAGGCACACTGCTGAGGCTCTAAGCTTATTTTACCCTTACCTATTCACGAAATATGAAAATCTTTTTCCTACTCAAAATGCAATATCTCACAAACTAATCATCAGGCAGCTGTCAAATTTATACACGTATCTTTTGAAGGTTGGTACTAACTGAAAATGGTATGGATTTAATTCTAATAGCGCCCTCTCATAGAAACGATACGAACTTTTCAGCTGATCTGTTACTCTTAGCGAGTGCCGAGTCATTCGAAATTACTCTTCAAAGTGAATGTTGATGGATGGCTTATTGGCCGTTATAAAAAAGCGCGTGATTGGCCGTTATAAAAAACGCGTATTGCCAATCTAGTTCGACATATTATTATGCCGAGCTCGAAAATCGGTTTTATGTATGAAGTATACCAAATAATAACGATTCGTTTATATGGAACCTAGGAGTATAATTATTTGTAATTTGTTTCAAACGAGCCTAGAATTGGTGAGATCAGTTTTTTTATCTCTGAAAAAGTTGTGCGGTAAGAAAAAACAAATGTATTTTGTCTGTTTAGCCATCTCGAGAAAATTGAGCGGGAGAAAACAAAATGCGTTTTTCGGTTACGTCACTTATACCATTATATCTCCAGAACCAGGAGTGACAGCCAGAGCTAATAAAAGTCATTTTCATTGACTCAAAATGGACGAAAATGACGAGAAATTAATGTAACTCTCAGCTTCGCTTGCAAACTATGAGAACGACATCCATATCTATCAATGACATAAGCGGAACAGTAGTTTCAAAATTGTGTTCTTTCTTCCATTTACCCTTTCATTCATTTGCGGATTTCATTGAAAGTCCCATAGAATACAGTGTCGGTATTCAACCGAAGCTTTGCGAATCGAAAATGACAGAAGAAGGTTTCACAATGACTTTTACTTGTTGGTGCTCGAATTTGTAGTAGTTTTGGTTTTTAAAGAAATTCTGGAATGTAATATTTTTGATCTGTCGTATTCTAGTCACTATTTATAGCCAAGCGTAACTGATTTTCAATATATCGATGAAAGAATGAGAATTGAAACTCTGCTACTACTCCCTACAAACGTTAGTTTGGTTTCGTCTTGTCATAGAGGAAAGAGTGACGTTGGCAATTATACTCTTTCATTTTTTCGATGAGAAACGGAAAGGCTTCGTTTCTCTTCGGTTGCTCTGGTGTCGGTCATTTACGAATGAGACAGTAAAATATTGAAAATGAAGCTGTTGGAATGGTTTCTTTCATTGAGAATGCGTGACAATTTTAAGCTCTGGTGACAGCCATTAGATCTTGAACTTGTTTAATGGTCAAAAAGTAGCTTTTAAACGAGCCCAAGCTTGCGAGAATCGGTTCAGCCATCTCCGAGAAAATTGAGTGGTACAAGAAATCTGTGTGAGGTGCACACATTCATATATTTTCCGATCTCGTCGAGCTGTGTCGAATGGTATATAACACTAGGGGTCTCCGGAGCTCCGATCAAAAGTCGAGTCACCAGTGCATAAATTCAAACACGGAAAACCGCTATAAAGCTGAACGTAATTCAATCTTTTAAAAAGAAAATGTTTTATAGATATTTCAATTTCTTTTAGCTCTAAATCTCAAAGATGTCGCTCTACTATCTCAGCAGGCTCACTTGATAAATATACCGTAGAAACGATTTTCCTTTCATAGTGTTTGCCATTTTGACACTTGTCTCGGCACCATCAACAGAACTGAACAAAACAACGAAACACGGGTGATGGTAGTTGTGTGTGGGGCGGCCTGTTTATATGCACGGCAACGCAATGTACACAACATGCAATGAACACAGTGGAATGAAGCAGCAGCGCAAAAATTCCAATCCAGAACCGCACACCAGCACGCTCGGGATCGGGTTGGCCTTCGGTGGCCTCGCTTCGACCGACTCCAGTCAGTCACATCGGAACAGCTGACGGAGTTGGGAGTGTTTTCGCGTTCGTTCGTTTTTTGCTCCTCGCTCCGTTTTCTGGCCACCACACATCAGATGGTGTATTCCCTTTTGGTCGAACTGACTGGCAGTAGTGGAAGAAGTGAAGGCAGCAAGTGCCGTGTGTATATCGGAACGGGACGGTGTAATCGGCTGCTGCGTGCGTCCGAGCAAGAAGGCCTGTAACATATTTGGCAGATTATTGTTCTGCTAGCGCCGAGTGGTTTGAAAATAAAGAGATGAAGAACGCAATTGATTAGCGGACCGTCGGACGGGTGGCCGCGACCACCAGAGCAAAGTTTGACCTTTTCGGAAGGGGTTCTTTTTTCTGCTCTCTGCTCCATCATCTTGTGCAGATTGCACTCCGCCGGGTTGGGTCGCAGAATAGTGTGATAATTTCAGCCCCCTGCTATGACGTCATGAAACTGTGGCCAGCATCATTCTGCAAAAACCAAAACAATGAAGAAGAATGGCTAACAAAAATCTGGATATTACAAACTACTTGTTTATTCAGTACCCTTTAAAGCACTTCCCCGCAAATTATCGATCAGAATATCATCACTACGATAAGGAAATTAAGATTTTACTCGAATTGAAATGCTCGAATGTTTGTTTACCGTACTTTGAGCGCTCTGATTGCCCACCAAATGCCCAAGATGTTGGCCACGCTAGCACTTGCTGGAGCGCCCTATCCTTGCCACCGGGCTGGATAATTTAACCAGTGAACTATTGACAGTTCCCCGACACCCGTTGAGAGGAAGGTGTATGTGCGTGCTTCTTGTGGCCGTCGAGAAATGTGTCGCCGAGGTGAAAATCGTGTGCCAGTTTGCCAATGCGCTAGAGTGGGATAGAATCGAATATTTTCCCGAGACAAGCAAGCATTTCTTTTTTTCTCCTTTTTCTGATGGACCCACTGGCTAGCAGCAGCAGCAAAGCAAACGAACTAGTGAATGTGATTCAGATTCGATCTCGCTGACCGTCGTGGCGCCGTCGTTCGGATTGAGTCCAAAAAATAAAAAAAATAAGGTAGCTCTAATGCAAGTTCAGTGAAAGAAGGTGCAGCAATAAAACCATTTAAATTTGGCACTGATTTGATCCAGGGGAAGGTTGGAAAGGTGTCAGTAGTGTTACGGTATTTTCTAATCCCAAGTCTTCGTCTCGCCGTCCATCAGTACACGTACCTGTGTGTGGTGTTGACGGTGAGGTACGCATACAAACGCGGAAGCTCCCATCGTTTGACGTTTCGCTTTGGTACGCGGTTCGTGGTCGCGAAACCGTGCAGAAGGGTTGACGACATCGGCATAGAATATTGTTTTGTGCCATTTCAAAGCCCTCGAATAGGGTAAGGTGTTGTGAGTGGTGTGGGAGAGAAGATGTGCCAAGTGATAACCAAAAGTTGAACTAAAGCAAAAAGGCAGTGCGAGAGAGAGAATCGACGAATTGTAATATACCAATGCACAGAGGGCAGAATTAGGTGAAGAGGAAGAGCCGAGGATAATCGACGACGGAACGACCGAACAGGTCGACCAGTGGCGGTTGTGGTGATTGCGGTGGTGTGCGTGTACTATTTACTTTGGCTCCGACGTCGTTCGTCGCGTCGTGCGATGCGTTCGTGTTGAATGTTTTCTTTCCTTGCTTCTGTGTTCCGTGGTTCCCCCGTCGGTGATTCGTTGTTATTTACGATTGTGACGGAGCAAGTGAGCTTCCGAGAGCTGATTTAGAACCGTGTGCTCCATTGTTTATGAATCGAGTTGACACCTGGAAGAGTGGAGGAGTCCCCCCGAGCGGTAGCCGTTTCGATAAGAAGGTAATCATTTGAATATTTATTTTGTTAATATTGATTTGTAGATCAGTTGTTTACTATAAGAAAAAAAAAGTTTTTGTATATTGATTGCCTCCCAATCATCGGGTTCAAATTTATTTTGGTTGTCTTTTGGTTACATGTTCATGAGACAATAGAAGTCTTTCCGATCAGCGATGCCGAGTTACAAAATATAAATTCTCTTAGACCAGCTCTTACATCTCTATCACTTTTATTCTTCTGAAAATTAAACTAACAGTCAATATGCTGACATCAAAGTGTTCAGTAAGGCGGGTGGGTAATGTCAAAGACATAACTGCATAACGTGCCTTCGAAAAAACTACTTCTTTTTTACATCAAAACATTGAACATCGTTCTCATTAGTTGACAGTGACATTAGTAAATTGTGAAAGCTTTACAATTCTTCTTCACTTCTTTCTTCACGACAAAGATAGTTTAAAGCAAAGTAACAAAAAATGCCCAGACGCAAAACTGCGCATGGAGCGAATGCAATTCAAATTGATGCGAGGATTTCAATGGAAAAATTTATTGAAAACAGTTATTGCGATTGATTTTAGATTTTTAGAAGAACAAAAAAGGATGCAAAAGTTCTGCTGCTGAATATTGTTGAAAATATTTGTCACCTTTTCGAAGTGAATGACGCACAAAAAAAATATTTTAAAAGGTCTTCTCGCTAGTCTAGTAGCTGACGAACGCAAGGCAATGAAAGCAAGCAAAATCGCATTCGGAATTAAATCAATTCTAACAATCAACTGACCCCCCCCTGAAATTACTAAAAAATGATACCTAAAATCACACCTTCAAAAATAGATCTCCGTGTTAAATCTTAACAAATTTAAAAGCAAAAACTGTGCCTCCTGGTTTGCCAAATTCACAAACCGATCCAGGAACTAGCACAAGAAAAGAAAATAATCCAGTGGGCTCCGATTCACAGCCACCATCAGGATTACTGAAGTTTTCGGAAATTGTAGAATGGATTTTCGCAGCATTCAATATTTCTGAACCTCTAAAGACCATCATAACGGCATTCCTTCCAATAGCTAGAACTTTTTTAAAACAGTTATCAGTTCAATGGCCAGCTCTCTCAGGTTTTGTATCATTTGATGGATAATTTATCATCCGCCGCAAATGATTCAATCACTGTCCTGCAGTGGAATTGCATCATGCCAAAACTTGATTCATTTAAAGTTTTGTTGCATAGTCAAAAATGTGATGTGTTTGCTTTGTGCGAAACATGGCTTACATCAAACATAACCTTAAATTTTAATGACTTTAACATTATATGTCTCGATAGAGACTCTCCGTATGGTGGAGTGCTTTTAGGAATTAAGAAATGTTATTCCTTTTATAGATTAAACATTCCTTCTACTTCTAGTACAGAAGTTGTTGCTTGTCAAATAAACATTAAAGGAAAGGACATTTGCATTGCTTCGGTGTATATTCCTCCAAGAGCACAAGTTGGACAGCGACAGGTTAATGAAATGGTCGAAGCCCTCCCTGCTCCACGATTGATTCTGGGA
This sequence comes from Malaya genurostris, assembly GCF_030247185.1. Lineage (NCBI taxonomy): Eukaryota > Metazoa > Arthropoda > Insecta > Diptera > Culicidae > Malaya > Malaya genurostris. Next base: position 46,173,881 of record NC_080571.1, read on the forward strand.
AAATTCATTTCGCACGGAATTATGTGGGGTTCCGTTTACAGTGATAACATATAATCCATATCATCCTCCTGCACGTCCAAGTGCATTAGATTTATCTCTTTGCTCGACTTCAATTCGACTAGATTGCACCTGGAAAGTATTTCTTGATTTACACGGTAGCTATCATTTACCAATCATCATCTCAATTAGCAGTAGCAATTGCATTGCTACTTCTGTTAGTATTCCTTATCATTTGACAAAAAATATCGATTGGATTAAATACCAAAGTAGTATCTCTAGTATTTTGAATTCAATGGAAGAGCTCCCTCCACTAGAAGAATATGACTTCCTCATTTGTTCGATTCTGGAGGCAGCAGAACAATCCCAAACTAAACGTTTTCCTGTGCCAACGACTAACAGAAGGCCTCCCAACCCCTGGTGGTACAAAGAGTGCTCAGAGGCTAAACTCGCAAAACAAAATGCTTGCAAGACGTTTCTAAAACGGGGAGGAGGAACTCCTCAGAATTTTGAAAAAATCATGGCTTTAGAAACCAAGTACAAGCACATACTATTGAAGACATTGTGTCGAAGGTTTGTCAAGGGAAACCTCAATGCGCACTCTTTGGAACACGGCCAGACGAATGAGGAATCGTAACGTAGGAAATGAGAGTGAGAAATACTCGAACCGATGGATAATTGACTGCGAGGAAAGTTTGTCCAGATTCTGTTCCTACGCATAGCATTATTTGGGAGCCTTCTCTAAATGATGGTTCCATTGATAGCCCCTTTTCAATGATGGAATTTTCCATAGCACTCATGTCTTGTAACAATAACGCTCCTGGGTTGGACAGAATTAAATTCAACTTGGTGAAGAATCTGGCCGACCTTGCAAAAAGACGTTTGTTGGAATTGTTGAACAAGTTTCTTGAGCAAAATATTGTTCCACCTGACTGGATGCAAGTGAAAGTTATCGCCATTCAAAAGCTGGGGAAACCAGCTTCCAATCACAACTCATATAGACTCATTGCAATGTTGTTCTGCATCAGAAAATTGTTCGAAAAAATTATTCTTCGACATCTCGACACTTGGGTCGAAAGGTTTGTTGTCAGATACTCGGTTTGGCTTCCGAAGAAATAAAGGGACGAATGATTGCCTTGCATTACTTTCGTCTGACATCCAAATTACCTTCGCTCAAAAACAACGAATGGCATCTGTATTTTCAGACATTAAAGAAGAAGGGGTGCTTTGCAACTTCAAATGACCTTAGCGAAGTACTCGAAAAAACAATGATCAACAAATTCAAAATAACTAATTAGCAACAAATTACAAAAACATATTTACAGTATCATTAGCGATTTTTACTACTTAATTACAGTGATTTTGTATTTGTTGGTCGATTTTTTTTCGAGTATTTCGCTAAGTTCATTTAACAAAGCATCCCATATAAATACGCTTGAAAACAAATCGGTACCCAGAAGCTAGTTTGTTTCTAATTAGTTGTATGTTAGTTAAGGTGGTTTTTAATTTGTTTTTGTTTATTAACATTTTTATTCTGGCCTTTTGCGTAAAAGCTTAACGTTACCGATTGGCTTACATTTTTGTTATTTAACAATTTTTTTTTTGCTATTAGATCCCGTTGTCACCCTTTTTCTAGGGGGAGATGAGTTTCCATTTCCATCCAACGAGAATAGGGGGTCACTTCGTCCGCGGCTTATCTCATCATCCACTGCTTCATCGTCGGTGTTGTTTGTGATTTCCGTTGTACATTGGTTGCAGTTGCTGGTTGGTTGGAGGGTAAGTTGTTAACTGCAGCTGGTGTACTTTGTTCTATAGGGGATACTGATGGTTTCGTTGAAGAGGATGTTTCATTGCTGTTGGTGGCTGTCACAGGTGTACTGGGGATGCTTGGGGTTGGTGTGATGGAAGCACCGTTGGTGTGGTTGTCTCTTTGTCCAGTTTATCACATGGCTTACCGTAGTGAACAGCTTTCTGACAATGTTGACATGTGGCCATCTGATTGTCATAGGTAACAAGTGATTTGCACGGAATTCTTGTATCCTGACCGAAAGTCACATAAGAATGTATGGGCCTCTTCAAGCGCATGCGTAACAAACAAACGCCATTTAGAATACCGTGGAAAAAGTTCTTCCACTTTTCTTTTTCAATAGAGAGAATCTCTCCGTATTGGAACATAGTTTTGCGAATATAAGGATCGATGACGCTTGAGGGAAGATCATGCACACGCACTTCTATAGCTATTCTCTTCCATATATACTGGAATGTTGTACTTAATGTTCTCGTGCTCCACATAGTGCACATTATTATTGTCTTTTGCGAATTGGATTGCATCCAACTCTTTATAAAACTGAATGTGAACAACATTATTTGTCTTATTGCATTGAAGTAAATGCACACGTTTAATGTCAAGATGCATCTGTTCCTTAAGCAAACCTTCAAGTTCACGTATCGAAGGTCGAATTTTGCACTGCCTGAAGTCAACAACAATTTTATTCTTTCGTGTCGGCGGTAGCTTTTGTTCGTTTGGTTCACTCATTTCGAGGTCGTTCTATAGTTCACTACACAATACTGTACTTGGTTTCTTCCGTCCCGAACGTAAGCGGTTTTGTTATATCGGCTGACTTGGATTAGATGTGAAAGCGAACTGTGAATTTGTTGTTCATGTTCATTTGACTACATGTATAGCAGTCATTCCTAATATGCACCTGCGTGAGGCCAAGATTAAAATTGCTATAATTTACGTCAGTGTTAACATGACCTGGCGACGTCCACAAGAAGCCAAGCAGCAACACCGTTCCACAAGCTCGAAGTCTCTGCTTAGCGCTACACATATGGAAAAATACCTGAGCTAGTTTGAGTAGCTTAAGGATCGAAATAGGTCGAAAGTGATTTTCTCGGATGAAACAACTGTGACGAGGGTTGGAGTGAAGCGTGTCTGGTTGGGAAACAGTACCGAGTTCGTTCAGTGTACTTTCAAACACTCGATTAAAATGAATGTTTGACGGTGCTTCTCAGAGCAGGAATTCGGTTGCTTGAAGCTTTTCACGTAGAAATGAAAAAAAAATGCTCGCCATTTAGTCTCATGAAATCGATCGAAAATATGTTTGAATCTGATAATAGAAATTGGGATCTTCAAGAGGACAATGACCCGAACCATCAAATCCGCCTCTGCTTCGAAAAATCAAACATCTTTTCCAACAAGCTGCGCTCGTAGAAAGCATACCTTGAAGGTGTCAACTGTTTAATAATTGACTGCGCCAAAAGTTATGCTTTATATGATTTACAGATCTGGAACCTTGATAATTGTCCTGACACTTTTGAAATCGATTGAAGAACGTCAGTCATTTTTGTTCAAAAACATTTCTCTAGATAAGATCAAAATCTTCTAAAATGTTTTGAAAGCAAACTTCGTACTGGAATTTTGGATCACCCGCTAAACTGGTAATGGGATTGATACTATCACTCAGTGGAAGAAACCTTCCGTGTACGAGCAGATTCTAGTGGCCAAAACACGAGTGTCTGGTTTCCTCGAACTATTACGTTTGTTTTACGTCGATGAACTCGCCCGAAAACTGATGATCTGGCAAGAGCTTTGCAGCTGTAGATTCAAAGTCAAACTTTCCGTAATCGATATAGCGTATGAGTATTAGTGCTTGAGTTCGGGTGTATTATCTTTTGTAAAGCTCCATTAAAATTTTGACAGTCATTTCAATTGAGTGAAGAAAGTTCCATGAAATATGCTCACTTGGTCTGGAATAACTTTTTCCTAAGTTAAATCCATCTCGTGAAACACTGAGTTTCATGTGCCCGGATTCTAAGTGAATCGTCTTATTCGTAACGACTCAAAACTTCTCTCATACCGAATGCCACAGACAATACCATTGCTTCAAAATTATACTATTCCATGACGCAGAAACGTACGCCACCAATGTTGGCAACCTTCAAACCACTGAAAGTTAAGCGTCCTTGAAAAACTCATCCTCAGCCATACCTCGAAAAAAGAAAAAGAAATAAAAACTCATCAAGCTAAAGACTTGATCGCTCACTTCCTCCGGACTTCTCCGATGATAATGATGACGATGCCGACGATGGTTGATGACTAATGGGCTTGTGGGACTGCTACCGACTGGCGCTACTCGCGGTTTCCGAATGCACCGCCGAATGCAACCGACGACAACCCAACAAAACAGACTGACAGAGTAGCACAGAAACAAACGGCGGTTCAAAGCGAAAGTTTATAAGCAACTTTGTGTGCAAAATCCACATCCACGAACAATGGAAAACCCCGTTGCGGTGCGGTGCGGTGCGGGTTGCGCATATTCTTAAATGGCCGCACCCGGATAGCTTCTTCTCGCTCTGCGGTATGTTAATATCGGATGCAACGGGTAGAACACAAAACATTAAAAAGACAGTCGACAAAGAAAAGAAAAACCCAAAAACATGAAAAGGTGAAAACCACGTAACGATGGCGATGGTGACGGCAACGGAGTGTACCCATGTTAGGTGGAAGTGCGGGCCCGCAAGACGGTGCTTGGTTCTGCCATGTCTACTTCGGAATCAGAACTGTTTTTTTGTTACCAATCGCTATGGCTCGTAGCTCAATGAAGCTGGTTTTCGAATTATTATTAATGTTCTTTTGGTAATTGAAGTAAAATTAAAATTACCGATGTAGTTCTCGAAAACGCTTGTCTTCGTTCCAATCCAATCTGCTGTTATCACTTTTTTCTTTATCTATTTCAACCATACATCCTTTTACTTCCTGAAGCAATTATGTTTTTACTATACGATATATTTTAGTTAATAATACGGAACCGAAGTTGGTAAAATTCGAGCTTCTATATTAGAACTGCAAACGATGTAGAGCAAGTTTATCTTGACCTAAACCATAACCATGTACATTTGCTCCAACTGAACAAAACAAATAATATTGTGATCTGTGATCTGTGTGAAGAATAGTGCCATAGAAGTGTGGCATCCTATGGCACCATCCTCATCTAGCGACAATTTTATTCGAAGAACCATGTCGCAGTATGGAGAGATTCTTTCCATAGGAAAAGAAGTGTGAAAAAAATTGTTTTCCCCGGTAACCTGATTGGCGTACGTTTGTTACGCATGCACTTGAACAATACCACACCTTTATATGTGACCCTCGGCCAGAACACAAGTTTTCGATGTCAATCGCTGGTCACCTACGACATACAGCTGGGTGCCAGAAAGCTGTTTACTACGGTAAACCTTGCGAGTAACTGAACAAAAAGACCAAGCTACTACTTTACACGTTCTGAACAAATTCATTATTTCTGAGGCAGGACTCATCATCGAAACTGCAATCAATGTACAGGCTTCCGCTGCTTCTGCTACAGCGAATCCGCATCGATATTCTAACTATCTACTATCGAATCTTCGGAGTTTTGTACACTCTGAGTTTGGTTTGATGCCAGTTTGCAATAGTTTTACTTTTTAAATCGAAATTCAGCTGAGATCCGGTGGGATCTAAACATTTATAACATTTATAACATTTATAACATTTATAACATTTATAACATTTATAACATTTATAACATTTATAACATTTATAACATTTATAACATTTATAACATTTATAACATTTATAACATTTATAACATTTATAACATTTATAACATTTAAAACATTTATAACATTTATAACATTTATAACATTTATAACATTTATAACATTTATAACATTTATAACATTTAAAACATTTATAACATTCATAACATTTAATAACATTTAATAACATTTATAACATTTATAACATTTATAACATTCATAACATTTAATAACAATAATATCATTTATAACATTTATAACATTTATAACATTTATAACATTTAAAACATTTATAACATTTATAACATTTATAACATTTATAACATTTATAACATTTATAACATTTATAACATTTATAACATTTAAAACATTTATAACATTTATAACTTTTATAACATTTATAACATTTATAACATTTATAACATTTATAACATTTATAACATTTATAACATTTATAACATTTATAACATTCATAACATTTAATAACATTTAATAACATTTATAACATTTATAACATTTATAACATTTATAACATTTATAACATATATAACATTTATAACATTTCCAAAAATTATCAAAAATTAAATCAGTTATGAGTTCATTTTAGAAGACTTCTTTCATTATATTGCATCGTCATTTGAATAATTGGTTTGAAAATTTATCAATAATACCGCAACTGGAATTCGGAATGTATGGGATCATGAGGCATCTGAAATAAAGTTTGTGAAAATTGGTTCCGCCGTTGATAAAACTTATCATAAGTATAAATGAACATTTGGACTTATTTGATAAAAGTACTAGTTTTGTACAATCGAATGAAGTAACTAAAGGGAATGGATTCCGAAGATTTCAAGGAGTCCTTATTTTATTTGAATATTTGAAATTGTTTTTTTTTTCTTCATAATAAAAAAATGTTTTTGAAAATCACTTAATTCTAGAATATTTCCAAGCCTCCAAATCAGAAAAAAAACATCGTTGATCATGTAAGGTAAGCAAGAGCCGTTAAAGCGATGGGCTCATAACGCAAAAAGATAGTCGTGTTTGTATCACTGATTCCGAATAAAAATTTCAAAATAACACCTCAATGCAGGGTCGTTGCATGCCCCTTCACCTGCTAAGCCGAATAATACTTTAGTGATTGAAGTGTGAAGTTTAGTGATTGGAATTTCCAAATCTTGACCATCCGTAAGTTCCCGTTTTGAGATAAAAAAAACATAACATAAACATAACATTTATAACATGTCTAGCATTTATAACATATCTAAAAGTTATATCAGTTATGAGTTCATTTTAGAGGATTTTATCATTTATTTATTTCATCATAAAAATTTTATCACATTTACAAAAAAAACATACCGTTGATAAAACTTATCATAAGTATAAATGAATATTTTGACTTATTTGATAAAAGTACTCGTCTTGTACAATCGAATGAAGTAGCATTTGTCATATTCTTTACCAATATTTATCTGTTATAAGTCAACTAAATTTTGATGAAACCTGAAAGTTAAATTGGAAAAGAACCCATCATAGATTCGATTCTGTCAACTATCGATACCCAAAAAGATAGTGAAACGATGGACTATTTATTCTTTCTGAGAATTTGGAATAAATACATAAATAAAAAATGGTAATCTTTCATGTTATTTTTTTACGATTTGAATACTGAATAAAGAGCAAGAGCCAGCAGATACGTTCCGTGGTTCCAATTTAGCCTCATATTTAAAACGTCCGAATTGTTCATGTTGAATTTGCTGTTGTTTTGATTGGAACAGACTGAAGTGACGTCTGTCGAGAATTGAAAAATCATACCGGCTCCCAATGTGATCATCTCACATTACCTAATGAAACCAAAAAAATCAATTCAATTAGCTCCGTGTTTAATTAGCACTATGCCAATTGGGTAGACTATCGATTTCACGTTCAAAGTAATATGAATCATGCGCAGATTTTGTGAGACTTTGCTGACATCGATGCAATAATACACGATTTAAGTAATGCCATAATCGAAGGAATTTTTTTTCGAGCTTAAAATGAACTTAGTTTGAGTTCAATGTTCCTTCTGAAGCTTTTTCTTTGAAATTAATTTATTTAATTATTTCGAATTTTTCGTCAGCAACTAATTGAGAAACTGTCCCTGTCATCATCGCAAACATAAAAAAATTGACTCAAATTCATTTACAGATTTTTTCCTTGGGTATTGTCACTACTTTGAGACAGATTGAATGATGCTGTCTGTATCCTTACTTATTAGGAAAGGATGCATATCATGGGTGATATTTGACAAAAAGAGGCAACAATACACAGAAGAGGAATAATAAAATGTTTATTATTTTGAATATGACAAACTTAACAGACATTGCCATGAAAGGGAAGCGATCTGTTAATTGAAACTTATCCCTTTTGCAGTGATGTGATCATATGAAGACCGAATCATGCGCTCTTTGCTACCTTTGGGAGTCGCAAACGGCATGGACAACATCGTCTAAAATCCGCACACCTAGTATTTTGGTTGCATGTTGAATGAAGCGTAGCCTCCTGCAGCGCTCCTAGTGTTCATTTGGGTACCAAAGAGAACATAATCCTTGATCGTTCATATTTCAAATTATGCATGGTACTAGTTTTGTCACAACGCAAGCAAACAATCATTTGTACATTTTGTTCAACCGTCGCCATATTTTGTTCCGTTTTTGTTGCTCACTCGGAACTGATAGTTTTTGTCTTGTCTTGATTTGTCTACGGCACATGAATGATATATCGAAAATACCCGGATTTTAAAGGTAAATTATAGAGAAATAATTCGGTTGTTCGAAGTATATAGATGGCAAATGCTTGGATAAGTTACAATAACCGTGCACAGTGTACATGTACAGTACTTCAATCAATCAGTTTGGAGTTGACATGCCATCATAATTCACATCACATCTGGACATTTCATGCATTTCTAAGTCATTTGGCATGAGAAAATTGTCTTCAGTTTTTTTCCATGTAGATAAAGAGACCTCTGTGTATATTAATCGATGTTAATAAGATAGTTTTCGAGTTACAAGAAATCCGATTACTTGAAAAATTCAGCCAGCACTGTATATAGCCAAAGCTGACAAATTTTCCGAAATCGGTTTTATGCTTTTCGAGTACACCTTTTGCATTCTTTTGCCCATTTTATCTAGTTTTTTCGAAGCCGGAAGCCAGATTCTGTTAAAATTCAATAGAATGCTATGGGACCAAAAGACCTTATATTTGACTTTTGGTTAGTGAAAATTGTTTCAACAATTTTTCCATTTTTCACACATTTATCCCGTCAGTCCGGAACCGAAATTCGGATCCGGATAAAATTTCTTAGCGGGAAATGTGACCTAGAGACGTTACACTTCAATTAAAGTTTGCAAAAATCCGAGGAAATTGAATGCACATTTTGCTGGAAAAAAACGAGTTTCGAATGGAGTATCGGAGACCCATAGTGTTATATATCAGCTCGATGGGATCGGAAACTTCACTTTCTCACATATGATTGAATAGATTTTCACCAACTTAAATTCAAATATAGTGTATCAATGAAGTAGTATTATGAAACAGAAATCTTCAAAAGTATTTTCTGAGCTTTCCAAATTGTAGTATTTTGTTGAATTTCTGCTGTAATATACACGAAAAAGTGAAAATGACGCCAGCATTCGCCGTTTCATTTCTAAGATATTTGTCATAAAAAAATATTTTCGATTTCAGAAATCTCAAGTCTAAAGTCGATTTTTCCAAAAAAAAAGTTTTTTTTAGATTACACTTGATCTGGATGTTTCATGCATTTCTAACACATTTGGCTTGAACAAATTATTTATTTTCAATTTTGCAAATTTTCCTCTCTTCTATTTCATTTATCAACTCTTTTCTAGTCTATATTTTGCTCGATACTGATAAAAAAATTAAGCTGAGTTCATGGCGGCTTCATACGTCATAACGCACCGAATTTAAAAAAAAAACAGTTCATAAATCGGTGAACATAAAATGTTAAATTTGCTTTTAATAATAACAGATAATAGTCGCTGGGGGCCAGGACTGGAGAATACGGGGGAGGGTGGACCAATCCACAAATCATTCAATTTCACCATTGCTTTTATGCATGAATGCGCTGGCGCGTTTTTTTCTATAGCTTGATGAAAACTAGAAATCGTCTGACACGATCAGCTGTTTTTTTTTTCATAAATACGTTTATTTCTTAAGGCAGTTTACATAAGTTTTTCTTCGCCGTAGCATCACTTTTACATAATATTCTTATCCTAATTTAATTCTAACATAGTCACAACGTTTTGCATTTATTAAAACATATTCTCTTATTACTTAAATATCATCTTAGGTAACTCGTCATTAATTATGAAATCTACTCGGAAATATTATTTGAACCAAACGATTAACTTCTATAAATTATAAAATAAGCTGTTATTTTCAGACATTTTGTTAATAATTTCATAAACTGTTTCGAGTTTGTTTGTATCATTACATTATTTTTATTCTAATTTAGCTATTGGTTGAACTCATGGACGCAGCTGGGATCAGAACTAAGTCTTGAAAGGGGCCTTTATTAAATTGAAACTCCAGTTTTCTTTATGAAATGATAAATAAGTTTCATGTATGAAAGGTCACGACAAGCAAGAATGTCTCGAACTGGGATATTGGATAGTCTACCTTGGGTACGCAAAGAATTTATTAGTTGAGATCTGACATCACGATACTCCACGCATGTCCAAACGACATGATCAATATCTCGATAACCTTCGCCACAAGCACAATGATTAGTCTCGGAGAGCCCAATTCGAAGGAGATGTGCATCTAACGTGTAGTGATTAAACATGAGTCTAGACATCACACGAATGAAATCTCTACTCACATCCAGTCCCCTGAACCATGCCTTTGTCGATATTTTCGGAATAATTGAGTGCATCCACCGACCCAGATCATCTTTATCCCAAGAAGCTTGCCAGCTGGCAAGTGTTCTTTGGCGAGACGAGCTATAGAATTCGTTGAAAGCAATTGGTCTCTCATAAATTTCACCCTCAATAGCACCACGTTTGGCTAAAATATCGGCTCTTTCATTGCCAGGAATGGAGCAATGAGCCGGGACCCAGACTATAGTGATTAGATAATTATTGTTCAATATGTCGTTCAGGCACTGTTTTATTTTGCCCAGGAAAAACGGTTCAGTCTTGCCAGTCATGTTTGAGCGAATGGCTTCAATTGCACTCAGACTATCTGTGAAGAGGAAATAATGGTTTGGAATTAATGTGACGATTACACTCAAACTATATTGAACTGCTGCTAGCTCTGCTATATAAACAGATGCTGGTTCTTGAAGCCTAAATGAGGCCGAAACATTATTGTTGAACATACCAAACCCTGTCGCTTCTTCAATTCGCGATCCGTCCGTGTAAAACATTTTCTCAGAGTCAATATGCCTGAACTTACTTGAAAATATTTTTGGGATTTCCGTCGAGCGTAGATGATCCGGGATTCCACGCACTTCGCGCTGCATGGATGTATCGAAAAATAACGTTGAGTCAGGGACATTTAGGAGGCTGACACGGATAGGAATATATCTTGAAGGGTTGATTTCCTGTGACATATGGTTAAAATATACTGTCATGAATTTTGTTTGAGATCGAAGCTCGACTAGTTGTTCGAAATTTTTAATTACCATGGGATTCAGCACCTCACGTCTTATTAGCAGGCGTGATGAAAGCTCCCAAAATCGATCTTTTAATGGAAGAACTCCCGCCAGAACTTCAAGACTCATTGTATGTGTCGAGTGCATGCAGCCTAAGGCAATTCGCAAACAACGGTACTGAATTCGCTCAAGTTTGATAAAATGAGAGTTTGCAGCGGAACGAAAACAAACGCATCCATATTCCATCACTGAAAGTATCGTTGTTTGATACAATTTTATTAGATCTTGCGGATGAGCACCCCACCAAGACCCTGTTATCGTTCGAAGAAAATTTACTCTTTGTTGGCATTTTGTTATCAGATACCTAATGTGTCCTCCCCACGTGCATTTGGAATCGAACCACACCCCGAGGTATTTAAAAGTTAAAACCTGTTGGATCATTCTTCCCATCATATGGAGCTGAAGCTGCGCGGGATCATGCTTTCTTGAAAAGACGACTAACTCTGTTTTCTCCGCAGAGAATTCGATACCAAGATGAACAGCCCAATCGGACAAGTTATCTAAGGTATCTTGCAATGGTTTATGCAGATCAATAGCTTTGGGTCCAGTAACTGAAACCACGCCATCATCTGCCAATTGTCTTAGTGTACATGGGGTTACTAGACAGCTGTCAATGTCATTTACGTAAAAATTATAGAGGAGCGGACTGAGGCATGAGCCTTGCGGGAGACCCATGTAACTATTTCTGAGTGTTGCCAAATCGCCATGTGAAAAATGCATGTGTTTCTCTGACAAAAGGTTGTGCAAATAATTATTTATAACCGCTGGGAGTCCATTTTGGTGAAGCTTGTCTGAAAGAACATCAATGGAAACTGAATCAAATGCTCCTTTAATGTCTAAAAATACAGATGCCATTTGTTGCTTTTGAGCGAAGGCAATTTGGATGTCAGACGAAAGTAATGCGAGGCAATCATTCGTCCCTTTATTTCTACGGAAGCCAAACTGAGTATCTGACAACAAACCGTTCGTCTCGACCCAAGTGTCGAGACGTCGTAGAATAATTTTTTCGAACAATTTTCTGATGCAGGACAACATCGCAATGGGTCTATATGAGTTGTGATTGGAAGCTGGTTTCCCCGGTTTTTGAATGGCGATAACTTTCACTTGTCTCCAGTCAGGTGGAACAATATTTTGCTCAAGAAACTTGTTGAACAATTCCAACAAACGTCTTTTTGCGAGGTTGGGCAGATTCTTCACCAAGTTGAATTTAATTCTGTCCAACCCTGGAGCGTTATTGTTACAAGACAAGAGTGCTATAGAAAATTCCATCATTGAAAATGGGTTATTAATAAAACCATTATTTGGAGGAGATTCCCGTATAATGCTCTGCGTAGGAACAGAATCTGGGCAAACTTTCCTAGCAAAGTCAAATATCCATCGGTTCGAGTATTCATCACTCTCATTGCCCACGGTACGATTCCTCATTCGTCTGGCCGTGTTCCAAAGAGTGCTCATTGAGGTATCTCTTGACAAACCTTCGACAAAATGTCTCCAATAGCTACATTTTTTGGCTCGAAGTATGCTCTTGTACTTGGTTTCTAAAACCATAAGTTTTTCAAAATTCTGAGGAGTTCCTCCTCCCCGTTTTAGAAACGTCTTGCAAGCATTTTGTTTTGCGAGTTTAGCCTCTGAGCACTCTTTGTCCCACCAGGGGTTGGGAGGCCTTCTGTTAGTCGTTGGCCCAGGAAAGCGTTTAGTTTGGGATTGTTCTGCTGCCTCCAGAATCGAACAAATGAGGAAGTCATATTCTTCAAGTGGAGGGAGCTCTTCCATTGAATTCAAAATACTAGAGATACTACTTTGGTATTTAATCCAGTCGATATTTTTTGTCAAATCATATGGAATACTAGCGGAAGTAGCAATGCAATTGCTACTGCTAATTGAGATGATGATTGGTAAATGATCGCTACCGTGTAAATCAGGCAATATTTTCCAGGTGCAATCTAGTCGAATTGATGTTGAGCAAAGAGATAGATCTAATGCACTTGGGCGTGCAGGAGGTCTTGGGATCCGTGTCATGCTACCCATATTTAATACCGTCATGTTAAAATTGTCACAAATGTTTTGTATTAAAGATGATCTGCTATCATTGTATACGGAACCCCACATCATTCCGTGCGAATTTAAATCCCCCAGAATCAATCGTGGTGCAGGAAGGGCTTCAACCATTTCATTAAGCTGTTGCTGTCCAACTTGTGCTTTTGGAGGAATATAAACCGAAGCTATGCAAATATCTTTGCCTTTAATGTTTATTTGGCAAGCAACAACTTCTATACTAGAAGTTGAAGGGATGTTTAATCTATAAAAGGAATAGCATTTCTTAATTCCCAAAAGCACTCCACCATACGGAGAGTCTCTATCGAGACGTATAATGTTAAAATCATTAAAATTTAAAGCTATGTTTGAAGTAAGCCATGTTTCGCATAAAGCAAATACATCACATTTTTGACTATGCAATAATATTTTAAATGAATCAAGTTTTGGCATGATGCTTCGACAATTCCACTGCAGGACAGTGATTGTATCATTTGCGGCGGGTGATAAATTATCCATCAAAAGATACAAAACCTGAGACAATTGGCCATTGAGCTGATAACTGCTTCAAAAAATTTCTAGCTATTGGAAGGAATGCCATTATGAGGGTCTTTAAGGGTTCAGATATATTGAATGCTGAGAAAATCCATTCAACAATTTCCGAAAACTTCAGTAATCCTGTTGGTGGCTGTGAAATGGAGCCCACTGGATTATTATCTTTTTCTGTACTAGATCCTGGATTGGTTTGTGAATTTGACAAACCAGGAGGCACAGTCTTTGGTTTTGACTTTTTTTGTTTAACACGGGGATCTTTTTTTGAAGATGAAATTTTAGGTGTCTTTTTTGGTAATTTGGAGGAAGACTTCTTTCTCTTAACTGACCCTTGGGTAGTGATAAACGAATTACCTTCACTATTTTCGTCAGAGTCAGAGTCCTCTGGTTCCTCTAGATTTGAAAACCCGTTTTCGGTTTCCAAAGAGGGGACATCAATGACCGTTTTAAGCATTTCTGCATATGTGCGCTTAGACCGTGCTTTTAAAGAAAGCTTAATTTTGTCTTTGTGCACTTTAAATGCAGTGCATACTGAAATATCATCATGAGGACTATTCCCACAATAAATACATTTTTCAATTTCCTTGTTGCAATCATTATCTTTATGAGGTCCTTCACACTTAATACATTTTGGTTTATTGCTACAGTAAGTAGCTGTGTGTCCGAATTTTTTGCAGTTCGTACAATTCATTACATTTGGAACAAAAAGCCGAACAGGGAGGCGAATTTTATCGACATAGACATGGGACGGCAACGCAGATCCGGCAAATGTCACTCGAAACGAGTCTGATGGGCGATAAACTTTTTTTTCCTCTTCATGAACTACTGAGTACAGTTGTTTGCACTCCAGTATTTTCACACCCTCAAGCATAGAGTTCTTGAAACGACCAACACCATGCTTGAGTAAATCATCTACCGAAAGACTCGCTTCGGTAACAACACCGTCAATTTCGACATCTTTGGAGGGTATGTAAACTTTATACTCTTTATTGAAATGTTCCGAAGAGACAATATCATTCGCGTGTTTCAAATTATTTACACAACACGAATTTTATCGTTATTTACTTTTATGATCTCTTTGATTGAAGAGTATCGTGATGTCAAACCTTTATTAATTTGTAAAATGTTTAATGGCTTTGATATACGTCTAAAAAAGACTATCCAAGGCCCAGAAGAGCTCTCCTGATATTTTTTCGTTCGTGGGGGTATCGGTTTCATGCTAGGATTTACGTCCATGGATTCATCCATTACATTAAAATTTTTAACTAAACTTTAAAATTAAATTTGAAACCAACACTACACAGTACTCAATCAAAAGGAAAAGAAAAAACTTCTACCTTGAAATTGTTGTCTATCTCCGTTGCACTGCCGTGTAGATCCTCGTTGCTCTAGATGTTCTTGTTGGAGGATCAGCTGTTATTGGAACATTAGTGGATAGATTGTCATGAAATTTGGTATTGGACCATCTAGAAACTTGTTCTCAACAAAACTATTCGAAACTATTCACGTCTTTTCTGTGACAGGCCCGATACTTTGAATTTCATGCCTCAAAGGTAAATTATTCGTGATCTTACACGAAGCTGTTAGATCACGAATAATTTACCTTTGAGGCTTACGACAAAGGCAAAATAAACTAAATCATTTTCGAAAATGGCTGTGTCAATTACGATCAATTTTTCAAAAGGTTTCAACTTGAACTTGGTAAAAGAATAAAGGTTCTATCAAACTACATTGTTTGATTAACGTGGCAATTTAAACAACAAAGTAGACAAATTGATCTCACAAATTAAAGTTCACGTGGCTTAGAATTTATAGAATTTTTTTTATTAATTTTGTTTCATGGAAGCACTACTACTTCTGAGTAAATAATAAACATGTAACTCAACACAGGGACTGCATCCGTCCTCACCGGCAAAGGATTAAGTTTTGCCGACTTCCCAAAATGATAAATGGTTCGGTGTCCCAGCACCGAATTCGGACAGTCGGTAGTTATAGGAAACAGTAGAATGAAACGAAGCAAGTGGCTTTCTGTGAATAATGAACTTTCACAAATGGGTGCACTGCGCTCCGGTGGACAAAGAAGCGTTTGTATTTTTTACTCGAAGCGTAACATGCAACTTACACAGGTTGAGATTTAAAAACAAAAACGAAACTATTCAAGACGTGGTCTCAACAAATCTGCTCGCAAATTTTCGATTCTAACGAAATTCATTAGATACTTTAAAATGCATCAGCCTCTACTTCGTTGCATAATGTAACTTTTGCGAACAGAGAAGTGAACCTCAAATTCCTCGAGCAGACAACAACTATGACACTCAGCTCCGAATAACGTCGCGGTTCTGCACAATGCAAAAACCCATCAACATAAAAATCCATCAAATGTCATCGTATTTCGCGGCGCAAGTGTCACTTCAATTGCCAAGACAGGCTTCAGCTCTCACTCCCGCTCTTTCTCTTTTTCCCGGTGACATCCCACCAGGTAGTGTAAGGCTTGTGTAAAAGTTTGTGCAGGTGAAATTTTGTGCTAAATTTGAACATTTTCCACTTCGACCTGCACCCCCCCAGGCACTTCGGCACTCTTTCGGGTAAGCCCGAATATCCAACCGCACCGAACACTTCGTAGCGAGTGGCGGCGTTCAACTTTCTGCTCGGAAAATCATACATCAAACAACATAATTAAATTTTCACAGCTCGATGGGAAATGCATCGTATTACGGTGTACAACAATAGACCGGACTGACCGACGGGGCACATGGTCTGATGTGTTTCCATGACGGGCAACCTGCTGTTCCATTACCTCTTCCGAAAATCCGTGGTGCCAGCTGGGTTTGCCGCAGGATGCCGGTTTATCTTAGTAAACTCGATTCTATCGCTGGAAAGGAAGTATGGACTAAACTTTTTCGGCCATTAATAGTCAGCCTAATTGAGGCACCATAAAAATCTTGAATCGTGAGCTCGATATGTGCCAATAACAGTACATGCAAGTATGCATGAACGGGGCATTTCGCGTGTATTAAAAATGTCAGCTCTAGCCAAAAAAATCCATGTTTCCGACGTTTTCGGAGCTTTTGTAGTGTTCTGTAGAGTCTTTAAAGCAGTGGCTCCCAACCTTTTTTATATCACGGACCCCTTTGGAACCATAACAGTTTTCCCCGGGCCTCAAAAAATTAATATGGAAAATACTCTTCTGATAGAACCTCCCAAAATGGTGTATGATATAAAAAATGCAATTTTTAGAAACGTTTGCTAACCCCTTTCAATTCACTATCTTCCAGATTTATTTTGGCAGTAGAGTCTAACTTTGGGTAAAACGAAAAAAATGTGCAAACTGAACAGATGTGAATTTTTACGATGGTCGGGAGGACACTAGCGATTCTGCTGCCGAAACTTGCGACTTACTATCTTTAGAAACCGGTGGAGTGCTCTAGTATGTTGGTGCAAAAATTTCTTTTTCAGCAGAGCAATATTTATGTTTGCTGCCAAATGATTGGTTCGGTGAAACGAATTTTAAAGAAACGACACATTTCGGTGAAATAAAAAAAAAGAATACGGACGAATATTTGTTTGAAAGCTGCAAACAACGAAACCTAGACAAATGTGGTTGCTGTATTCTCGACAAGGCCCCCCAAACCGTAACCGAGAAACAGAATACCACACTGATGCGTAAAGGATGACGAGACGTATGTGGAGGCGGACTTAAACCAGATTACAGGAAACCTGTATGTGACTATCTAGGAAAAGTGTGATGTTTCCCAGAACCTGCGGACATAGAAAATGTCAGAGTTGGCCTAGAAGTTCTTAATTTGGCAAGCGATATCTACTTGCGGAATGCGGAGTACACCTTTTGTTACATGAACTTGCCGATGATAACGCAAATAGGTGAATAATATTTGCGAATTAGTAACGGTAATTTTGAATTTGTTGCTCAATTTTTTTAATATTTGTTTGAGTACTTCGTTAAGTTCATATGATGTTAACGAAGCACCCCTCCTGAACAAACTTGAAAACAAATCAAAATCCTGTGGACAATTTGTTGCTTATTAGTTGCGGTTGTTTTGAATTTGTTGCTAATTTCTTATAGAATTTTTTCTAGTACTTTACTAAGTTCATATGAAGGTGACGCAGAACTCTTCCTAAATAACCTTGAAAACAAATCGAAACCCAGTGGATAATTTGTTGCTCATTAGTTGCTAATTAGTTGCGGTTGTTTTGAATTTGTTGCTAATTTCTTATAGAATTTTTTTAGTACTTTACTTAGTTCATATGAAGGTAACGCAGCACCCCTTCTAAACAAACTTGAAAACAAATCGAAACCCAGTGAATAAATTGTTGCTAACTAGTTACGATAGTTTTGAATTTATTGCTCAATTTTACTGCACTAAATTCATATAAAGCTAACGAATCACCCCTGCTAAAAAAGCTTAAAAGCAGATAGAAACAAATTCAAAATTTCCGTAACTAATTAGCAACACATTAGTAGCCACCTATCCATTGGGTTTCGATTTGTTTTCAAACTTTTTTAGGAGGAGTCCTTCGCTAGCTTAGCGAAGTACACAAAACATGAATTAAAATTGAACTACAAATTCAAATTCACCGTAACTAATCAGCAACTAATAAGCAACAAATTATCCACTGGATTTTGATTTATTTTTAAAGCTAATTTAGGAGGATTACTTCATATAAACTTGTTGAAGCACTCAAAAATATAAAATAAATGAGGCAACAAATTCAAAATATGTACTATGTACTTAATGTATCAGGTGTACAACTTCGCTTCCGCCGTTTTCCGATAGGTGGCTGTACCGGCTGAGGCTGGTCCAAATACATAGATGATAATGCCTTTAAAGTGAGTGTGCACAGTGCGCAACGAATTGTCATCGCCGTTTCAGTGATAGTTGTTCTTGTTTTCGTATTATTCACGCTCGAAAATGTCTGTTTATGTGCCCAATTCTCGCCATTTGCGGGAAGTTTTACTTTTCTGTTACAATTCGAAAAAAAATGCAGCTGAAGCGCATCGAACGCTCTCAGAAACTTACGATGATGCTCCTCTGAGTAAAAGAACGTGTCGGGAGTGGTTTCAACGTTTTAAAAATGCTGATTTCGATGTCGAAGACAAACATGGTGGTGGAAGAGAAAAAATATGAGCTGCGAGCTCTTAAAACCGGGAGAAACCATCACAGGAGATTGCTACCGATCGCAACTGATGCGCTTTAGTCGCGCGCTAAAAGAAAAGCGGCCACTATATCAAGAGCGACATGACAAAGTCATCCTTCAACACGACAATGCTCGGCCTCACGTCGCAAAAGTGGTCAAAAAGTACCTGGAAACGCTGAAATGGGAAGTCTTGCCCCACCCGCCGTATTCCCCAGATGTCGCCCCTTCTGACTTCCACCTTTTTCAATCCTTCCACCAATTCCAATCCTTCGAAGAGTTGAAAAAATGAATTGCTTTATGGATAACGTCAAGAAATTGCTTTATGGATAACGCCAAGTCGAAATTTTTCTTGATTCAGACGTCTTGGTTGTGTTAGTTGAACTGTTTAGGTATTTACTGCCATATACACATATTAGGTAGGAGATTAGGACAATACTAGCTCAAAATTTCTCTTGGTAATGTTAGGATGAGAGTAGCTTCAGAGAATACTTAAATAAGAAAATAATCCATAGGGGTAGATGGGGTAAAATGCACCCCCTAAGGAAATGTAGCTATATCTTAACTATAGAGAATAATACGGAAGAGTTTCATGCATGACTATCTTCCGTAATCATTATTTCTCAAAATTACGTACAAATGCTCGCTGAATACATTGAAAAATACATGAAATATCTTATTTTCTAAAACCGTTAAAAATTGTCTATTGAAATATTGTGGAATCGTGGAAAACATGAAAAATATACATTCTAAATTACGCGAAGTGACGATTATCTGAACATAGAGGCAGTATGATCTTAAACAACGGGTAAACATCCATCAAAAAACGGGTTAAAGCTCATGACAACCACGGGGCAATATGCACCCTCATAAAGCTTCTTCTTCTTATTTAAAGAAAGTTGACAAAATATTTGCCAGGTGGAAGATTGTTCACTATTATTCATTAAATTGATAACTTATGGATAATTGTTGTAAGCGAATTCTTGAGCGATTTGCCTCACACAATTCGGGTCGTTTTGGCCCCAAAAATATGAGAAGATAATTTTGACGATTTTTGTATAAAATTGCAAATACATCGTCTGTATTAGAACTAATTTTAGAAACCTGAATGATTGGCAAAGAAGTTCACTGGTTACAAAATTAAAATCGTCTTCCTCACCCTAGAAAATTACTATGGAACGAACATCAAAAATAACTTATAACACAGACATAATTGTTTTTTTCAAAGTTTTCCAGATATGATTGAACCATCGCTACCAAAATTTTATAGTAATCTGTTGTTATGGCGGACTTTCATTTTCATTAAAATTTCAGTGAAAAAAATTGGTAAATTTTAAGAAAAGCAAAAGGTGCATTATGCCTCGCGGGTACGTTTTATCCGATCTTCCCCTATATATAAAAATGGATGTAAGTTTGTATGTTTGTAACGCCATAACTTCGGAACTACTGAACGGATTGCCACCAAACTTGGCACAGGTACTTCTTGCATTTCAGAGATGGTTTAGGGAGTATATTTATATGGGAGGGAGCGTAGCAATTATCATAAACAAGGGGAGGTCATGGAAAAATTCATATAACTTGACAAGAATCGATACATTTTAAAGACCATAGAAACATTTTGCATACCTTATGATATGACTATACGGGAAGTGTCTTTAAAAAGGGTGGTGTAATGTTTAAAACGGCATAAGTTCGAAACTACTGAACGGATTGCCACCAAACTTGGCATTGATACTTCTTGCTCTTCTGAAAAGGTCATAAGGGTATTTTAATAGGGGAGGGAGCATAGTAAGTGTTCTTGACAGGGGGTCATGAAAACATTTGTCTAATTTGACGAGAATCGATACTTTTTTAAGACCGTAGAAATAATTTGCATATATTAGATATGATTATATGGAGAGTTGATGTAGCAAGTGTCTTTTAAAGGGGGGGGGGGTGTCATGTTTGTAATGGCATAACTCCGGAATTACGAAACGGATTGATATCAAACGTAGCACATGTACTTCTTGCTCTTCAGAGATGGTCATAAGCGTATTTTTATGGGAGAGGGGGCGTAGCAAGTGTCATAAACAAGGAGGGGTCATGAAAAAATTCATATAACTTGACGCAAAACGATAGTTTTTGAAGATCTTGGAAACATTTTGCATTCCGTAGATATGATTTAATGGGGGATGGAGGTAGCAAGTGCTTTAAAAAGGGAAGGGGGGGGGGGGGGGGGTGTAATGTTTGTAATAGTATAACTCCGGAATTACTAAACGGATTGCTATCAAACTTGGCACATGTGCTTTTTGCTCTTCAGGGATGGTTGTAAGAATATTTACATGGAAGGAGGAAGCGTCCTTAACAAAGGTGGTAATAAAAAAATTATCTAATTTGACGAGAGTCGGTACTTTTTGAAGACCGTAGACACTTTTTGCACAACTTAGATATGATTATAAGTATATTCTGTGGGGAGAGGGTGTAGTAAGTGTCTTTAAAAAGGGTGTGTAATGTTTATAACGGCATAACTATTGCACGAATTCCTATAAAATTTGGCACAGTTATTCCTTGCTCTTCAGAAATAGTCATAAAGGTATTTTTATAGGGGAGCAAGCGTAGCAAGTATCATTAACAGGCTATGAAAAAATTCATAAAATTTGACAAGAATCGATAATCATGCAAACATTTTCCATACCTTAGATATGATATATATGGGGGGTGGATGTAGCAAGTGCCTTTAAAAAGGGGAATGTAACGGCATAACTCCGAAACTACTGAACGGATTGCTATTACACTTTTTGTTCTTCAGAGATAGTTGTTAGGGTATTTTTATGGGGGAAGGAGCGTAGCTAGTATCCTTAACAGGGGTAATGACAAAATTTATTTAATTTGACGAGAATCGATACTTTTTGTAGACCATAGATACTTTTTGCTTTTTATGTTTGTAACGGCACAACTCCGGAACTGCTGAACGGATTGCTATCAAATTGAGCACAGATACTTCTTGCTCTTCAGAGATAATCATTAGGACATTTTCAGGGGGAAAGTGTGTAGCAAGTGTCCTTAACATGGGGGGAGAGGGTCAATGACGAAATTTATATAATTTGAAGAAAATCGGCATTTAGACTAGAAGGAGGGGTTTTGGAAAATTAATGTTCATCTCCCATTTTTTTGTAAAACAAGAGAGTGGCAAAAATTTCAAGATCGTAGATAGTATTGATGTTGTTAATTCGAGAGCAACGTAATTTTCTTCAAATAATTTCAAAGGATCTGGTTCCATTTTGCCGGGAAATTCAAAGAACTAAGGGAAAATAATTTCTATCTGTCCATGAACGCGAGTGTAGTACCCCGAACATGGAAAGTGTAAGGAAAAATTAATCGGGTTCTACGAAAAATTGGTACTTCTTTACGAGAACAGTATATTTGTAGCAACTAAGTGAGGTTCACAAAAATATTCCCAAGATGTAGGAGGAATAAGTATTTTCAACATCGATCTGAATAGACGAAAT
Source organism: Malaya genurostris (assembly GCF_030247185.1). Lineage (NCBI taxonomy): Eukaryota > Metazoa > Arthropoda > Insecta > Diptera > Culicidae > Malaya > Malaya genurostris. The sequence continues at coordinate 46,196,390 of NC_080571.1, forward strand.
CATACAATCAATGTGCATTTTATTATATAAATTGAGAAAACTGTCGACTCAAGGTGATGGAAATAAGATTACAACAACATTTGTATTAACTGAATCATTATTCTATAGGTTTTCCTTCCCGATGAACGACCAAAATGGTTAAAGCCTTGGTAAAATAAATTATATATAAACGTTATTCTATAGTACGAATGTAGTTATAATGTTAAACAGCCTTTCGTTATAAAATAAGCATTATCAGATGGAAAATTTTGAACAATTAATGATGTCATACAATTTTTTGTTCATAGCCGTGGAAGCCAAAGGTATTGTAGATCGAATGTGACGAGGAAGTACGGAAATACGTTAAAAGCGCATGTACATAATAATTCAAGTACGTTACAAGCACATATACATATGAAACTCGGAGGTTACTAAGAAGGTATTTATAGAGAGAAAGGTGTTTTAAATATTTCTAACAAAAGGGTTCAAATATAAAACTGACCCAATTTGTCGAGAATACCATGGAAATTATGATTATTGTGAGATCTGAGATGAGACACTGATCATTCGCAATCTGAACATGAACGAAGTATTGTTCAATCGGGTTATCGTCTAAGTTGTGTTTCATTACAATCGGAGTATCAATGGGGAGGACAATTTCTAAAATTTTATAAATTCCAATAAGCTAACTATTGTCTTATATAATCATTATCTTAGCACCTCAGTTTGGGACTAATTGACCTTCAATTAAAATTACTGCATATTTCTCTCTCTCGGCAACCGGCTGCCTAGAGATTAAGGAACAAAAACTATGAGTTTTAAAATTAATATTTTGTTGGAAATTTTACAATGCATTTCGGCTATTTCATATCAGACCTTTAATTTCCACTTTTATAGATTTATCGATTATAATCTATTCATGTTAAGGTCAGTTACGCATGAGCATTCAGGTTACTCTTACTAGACTACTTTTCCGATATTATTGAGTATTTAGTTCTATTTAAACGTGAATCTATTTGCCTACAAGTCTGGCAACACTGCCACCGGTCGGGTCGGTTCTTTCACTGCTGTAGCGCAGTTTTTTTTTGGTTGCTTTTCCCAGCTCCCAAACATTGAGTGAAATGAAATTCAGATGATGCACACCTATTTTACTTACCTGCCGTTGTTTGTGTTGTTTTGGAGAGCTCAGAAGTTGCTCCCACGACCAACCACCGAATTCACCGAACAGTGCGAAGTGGCTCTGCTTTAAACTGAAAAGTAAACCTACTGTCAGACGACATCAACGCGTTTCTTGCTCTAGTCGAGTCTAGCCCAGATGAGATAATCTAGTCTGGTTAAGAATGAGGTCAAGGTATATTGACTGTACTGGGTTGAGATGAAGCGTGAAAAAACAGAGCTAAATGAAAAATTGATTTATTGTTGACGTTTGTTTCGCCTGTAGCTGACCGGAACTGTTATCGTTTTTGTTCTCGTCTCTCAGAATCGAATCCGGGTGATTGCAAGGTACTCCTGAGGAGAGTAATCATTTTTTTTCAAACCGGCGCGGGACCTAACAACTTCTCATGTAAAACACCGTGTATAGTTGGGGTTCTTACGTTGTTGCAGGCGTCTCCGATGTTATTCCGGCATAAGTTCCGGTTTGTGTGTTTACTGCTCGACATTGTAGCAACACAATCTGCATTTCCTTCCAGGTAAATACCTCACCCCACCGTCTGCTGGTCAAAAGCGGTCTCGTGGGAAGTGGAAAGCACGATAAACTACATTTTGCGCATACACACACACATACTTACTCGACCGGCTTGCGGACAGTAATACGTGCTGTTTTTGGTTGTTTTTTTTTTGTTCAGAATGGAAACTGTGACTTGTGAGCTTAATCACATGCAGTTGGTACACAGAAGGTTGACGTTTGGCAAAGCTCGTGGGATCTAGCACTAGGAGACGTGTGAAATAAAACTTTTTTTGAAAAAGAATCAAAGGGTTGTGTGTAAGACGTGACTTTGGTTCTATCAAATGTCTTGATCTAATTCTTTTTTTCATAAATATCATTCTTTTTATTGTTCGATTGAAAAAAAAACGCATATTCAGAAACACTTCAGAGTACAACCATTATTCTTTAATCTTTAATACCACAAGTCGATTGGTCAAAGTACTACACATTTAAAATGCATTCTTTCATTTTCGTAATACTTCTAAAGGCGACAGTACCCAGCTAGGATCATTCAACTGGTCACATGTGACAATAAACCTACGGAGCGGCATGTGATATGAACTTGTGAGCACTTACTTGTAATACCTTTTGACGATCCTTGCTTCGTATTTGCTGCGATGATTTGAATAACAGCTTCAAAGACGAATAAGTGTCATGAGATTTTCTCCATTTTAGAAATATATAATTTTGAGTTATTTGTGGTTATTTCATATTTTCGATAGCAAGGGGAAAAAACTATGTTCTAGGGTTGTGTACAGGATAAATTTTGAGAAGGCACCCCATAGTAAAGAAAGTCGTATTCGCAACAAAAAAAAAACATTTTTTGTGTCAGATCAAGTGAAGCGTTCCTGGTTGGGAAACAGTACCGACCTTATTCAGTGCATTATTGAACAACATGCGATAGAAATGAGTGTGTGGAAATGCGTCTTAGAAAAATCCTCGTTTTTGGAAGGCAATGAAGCGAAGCAACGAAATCGTCTTTGTCGTACCTGAAAAAAAAACTTCTTCAACTTGGACTGGTCATCGTTATTCGACGCAAACTTGATCAAAAAATGCCAGGAACAACACCTGTAAACTTGAAATAAATCTTTTCATTAGTTTTTGAAGTAACGTGCCCACCGCAAAAAATAAACGTTTTACGGCAGGGGTCATACAATCTACAATATTCCACTTATAAAGGCAAACATTTTATTTCAGTTCGTTTTCTCATCTCATCCAAGTCAGTCGATAAAACAAAACCGCTTACGTTCGGGACAGAAGAAACCAAGTACAGTATTGTGTAGTGAACAATAGAACGACCTCGAAATGAGTGAACCAAACGAACAAAAGCTACCGCCGACACGAAAGAATACAATTGTTGTTGACTTCAGGCAGTGCAAAATTCGACCTTCGATACGAGAACTTGAAGGTTTGCTTAAGGAGCAAATGCATCTTGACATTAAACGTGTGCATTTACTTCAATGCAATAAGACAAATAATGTTGTTTACATCCAGTTTTATAAAGAGTTGGATGCAATTCAATTCGCAAAAGACAACAACAATGTGCACTATGTGGAGCACGAAAACATTAAGTACAACATTCCAGTATATATGGAAGATAGTGCTATAGAAGTACGCAAGACTATGTCCCAATACGGAGAGATTCTCTCTATCGAAAAAGAAAAGTGGAAGAATTTTTTCCCCGGTATTCTAAATGGCGTACGTTTATTACGCATACACTTGAAGAAGGCTATACCTTCTTATGTGATTTTCGATCAAGATACAAGAATTCCGTGCAAATCACTTGTTACCTATGACAATCAGATGGCCACATGTCAATATTGCCAAAAAGCTGTTCACTACGGTAAGCCATGTGATAAACTGGACAAGGAGACAACTACACCAAAGGACAACGGTGCTTCCTTCACACCAACCCCAAGCAACCCCAATACACCTGTGACAGCCACCAACAACAATGAAGCATCCCCTTTAACGAATCCATCATCCACTATAGAACAAAGTACACCAGCTGCAGTTAACAACTTACCCTCCCACCAACCAGCAATTGCAACCAATGTACAACAAGGTGCATCTACAGCAACTAGCAACGAAAAGAAGACGAAAATCGACAACAATACCATCGATGCGGCAATGGATGACGAGACGAATTAACATAAATTAACATAAAAAAAATCTCTTTCACCCTTCTAAGAGAAATCAAAACCATTGGGCTTCTCTTCTCGATCCGGAAGGTATGAAACCCCTTAAGGCACCCAGTCGACGCCGTTCCATTAATCAAATGTGACGTATGAGCACACGGGGAGGCATGAGATAGGAACTTGTGAACACTGTAGTCATCTTACCTTCTGACGACCACCGTTACTTCTACAAAAATGGTACCTAAGAAAGAGTAGTATTCACTTAGGGGCTATCTATAAAAGACGTCACGCTTTTTTTGCCATCACTCCCCCGCCGCCCCCTTTGTCACAAATGGTCACAGCAGCAAAGACCTCCCACCCCCCCTATGTCACATGTCACGAATTCAAAATAAATAAAATTCATCTCCATACATACTCAATATGTATGACAGACCATACAAATATGAGGGGAAAATCGATTTATTACATGCTGTCATTAGAATAAAAAATATCTCTGAAACTACAAAACCATCGAAATTATTTTATTAATATTAATTATATAATTTAACAAAAGTATTTGATATGAATTGATGAAACATTCAAATCATCTGTTTTAATTCTCCTAGGGGTACACAGATATATTATTTCTTTAGCTAAGGAATAATATTGCCTTAGTGTAGCATACAGAGCTGCGAAAATAAAGTTCAAAACCTCATCAAATCGAGATCACTGCCGAAGAAGATCTTTTCCGATAAAGATCACTTCTGATCTGATCTTTTCAAGATCAGTTGACCAGTGATCTTTAAATCACATCGATCAAAATCGGTAGGGATCTTCCATCACACAAAATCGGTAGTGATTTTGAGCTAAAATGATTCTTGATTCATGTAAGTTCAATCATTGGATGATTCGATCAGCTTTGATCTTGGTGGAGGAAAATCACATATGATCAAGATAAGACATGACATAATCTACGTCTGAAATCGTTGATCCCCCGCTGAAGGGTGTGAAAATTAGTAATAACAGCAATCCTACAGGAATTTATAACTAAGGATTACGCGTGTCAATGAGACTTTTCCAAAATCATGGAACATTGTCAATTTTGTATCTTTGGGAAATGCTCTTTTAACACTTCTTATCAATAGAGTTGGGGAAAATACCGGTTTCGTTACGTTCCGGTTTACGTAGTTTCAACATATATTCTCGTATGATACATCCCGTGTTCGATTTCGCAATCGTTGTTTCATTCGCAATAAAATAAAACGCTTTTTGACATGAATTTAATTTAAAGAAGTAACATGAGCACAGGGTTTGAGCACATAGCAGGAGCTGCGTTTGAAAGACGCGTTTGAATTGCCCTAGCAAAACTTGCACTCCTCCCGGGTAGATGTGAATGGTAAACGAAAATCAAAATAATAACAAATATTTCCATCATGATAATAACAAATATTAATGCAAAATAAATATTTTGTAAAGCAACACCTAAGCAAAATGCCATCTTTCAATAAATTACAACAAAGTGGTCGTACCGTCTTCATAATTCAATAGTAGCATTCAACCGAGACTGGGATTGCTGGATTCGGTTTGGCCAAGAAATTTGAGAAGAGGGAAACAATTGCGTTTTATCGGTTATGTCATGTATGTCTGAAGCCAAAAATGACAGCTAATTGATCTTCGAACTTGGTTCACATTTTAAGAGTAACTATCAAACGAGCCTAAGGTCGTTGCAATTTTCGCGAAAATTGAGCGGCTTCAATGTTTTGTCGGTTACGTCACTTATACCATTGAATTTGGTTCACAATCAAAAAGTAGTTTTCATACAAATCTAGGTTAAAATTTGTTCTGCAATTTCAGAGAAAATTGAGCGTAGAGAAAAAAATGTGGTATTGTCGGTTACGTCACTTATATCATCATATCATCCGGAACCGAAGGTGACTGTGACATTGATCTTCGAATTTGATTCACAATCTAAAAGTAGTTTTCATACAAGTCTAGGTTTTTTAAAAATTGTTCTGTAATTTCATAATAAATTGAGCGGAGAGAAAAAAATGTGGTTTTGTCGGTTACGTCACTTATACCATTATATCTTCGGAATCGAAAGTGACAATCAACTGATCTTCGAATTTGATTCACAATCAAAAAGTAGCTTTCATACAAGTCTAGGTTTGTTAAAATTTGTTCTGAAATTTCAGCTGAAATTGAACGGACAGAAAAAAATAGGTTTTGTCGGTTACGCCACTTATACCATTATATCTCCGGAACCGGAAGTGACAGCTAATTGTTTTTGGAACTTGATTGTCAAAACTTTCAAAAGATTCTATGTTTGTTGAAATCGGTTGAGTCAACTCCGATAATAATAGGGCGGAAAAAATTTTTTTGAAAGAAGACATCACCTCGAGCTAAGTCGAATGGTATGGGGATCTCTGGAGCTTCGATCAAAAGTCGGGTTTTCCTGCAATTTTTTCCGTTCTATAGAGAAAGGCAAAAAGGGTATAGTATCTTTCGATGGAATAAATTATCTTACGAAACAGTTTTCATGATTTGTCTCGGCAAGGTGTTGAATTACTGGAATGTAAATTGACGGAAGCATTTTTATTTGGGTATCAGAAAATTATTATTTTCATTACATCATCCCGGTTACGGTGACCTAAGGCGCATGGCATTGGCTTAAAGGATTATAAAATGTTTCATCGCTAATTACGAACGTGAAACTTTATCGCTTTATCATCCCGAAGTGAGAATATTCAGCAGAGGCGAAACGGCTGCCAAAAATTATAATCAGCCGTCATTTTACGCGTTATCAACGAATCGCACACCGGATGATTAGCAGCAGGTTTTGGATGTGTTTGTTCAATCAAAGCAAACAATGACGAAATCTGCGAACGGCGGTAATGAAACTAATAAAACCAAGTTCGATGAGCAAACCTAAAATGTTTATCTTCGTCGTGGTAAAGATAGGAAACCAACCTTGCGAAACGTGGTTTGCTGATCCGTGTTCCAGAAATAATTATCAGCATTAATGCTTTATTTCGGCTCGACTCAAACCTAAACACACAATTTGACCGGTTCTTACCGCAGACCCTTACAATTAGGAAATCTCCCTCCAGCCAGCCGGTCTCTTTCGGTCCCCTGAATCCAAATCCCAATTATCAACAACAAATTTTTCACAGTTTTCTTGTTGCTGTTGTTGTTCACTTCATCCGCGATGAAATAAATGCGAGAGTGCTATACGAGCGCGGGGCGTACACACGTTCGTTTGATACGTTCTTTTGCTCGACCGACTTCTCCAGAGTGCCCCGAGCCGAACCGACTCTAATTTATAAATATAGCCAGATCACCATCATCATCATCATCATCATCATCATTATCATTATCATCGTCTTTTCGTGTAGCAGTAGTAGTAGCGGCACCAGCACAGTAAATAAACATCCATCCCAGGCACGGTGAGTCGTCTGAGATCAACCTGCCTTCGAACCTACCGGTTGAAAGAACAAGAAAAAGAAAACCAAACCGTAAAGTTACTATGTTTTATCGGTACCGTGTATTATAAATTTTTTAACCCAAGACAAACGCTGTCTTCTTCGCCGTTTGTAGTCGAGAATTTTGACCACCCGTTAGTCGCACCGTTCACAAAGACGAAGTCCCCCTCAATATAAAAGTCGTTTTTAACCAAACAAGGATTACCGGCCTGATTGTTTCGTTCTTTTTTGTTTCGTTCGTGTGATCCACTTTTCCGTTCACTCGTCCGTTCGTCCGTCCGATCATCTACTCACGTACACTTCCAACTATGATTGCAACAGCGACCGAGGAACCGATCGACGCACAGTGGTTCGAATCAATAAAAACGTGGACATAAATCAGTAGCTGTCAAACCGTTCTTTAAATGCATATAAAGCTTGCTTCATTTAGAATTGGAACAAACTTTTGCTTATATTGTGGCGCTCCTGGTGGATGTATTTGGAAGTTCTTGGCGCCCACGTGCCGGGAATTTTGTAAGCTTCACGTATGATTTTTGACATTCCGCAAATCGACTGTACTTTGTAAACAATCAACATGGAAGCCGAAAGAAGGGAAAAAATTGTGCACAGTTATTTGGAAAATCTATTGTGGTCTGCATCTAGGCTACACACCAAAAAAAATTGAATTTTACAGGTGACTTAATCCCTCATACTATGTAATTCATGAAGACCTAATTTGTCAAATGACGGAAAATTTCATTTGTAATGACTTAATGTTAGATGAGCTGGTCTTAGTTTACTGGTTTCGACTGTAACTTGCGTTCTGCTAGCAGGTGCGACTATATGAACTTAAATGCAACTTTTACCAGCCAAGCAGATGTATGCTTCTGTGGCTCGGTCGATTAACAGACGTACTTGCGATCCAATGATTACCGGTTCAAGCCGCGACGGTTGCTCTCAGTATTCTATTTTTTCATTTCAAAGAATTTCATGTATGGAGTTTTAGACACAATATTAAATGTTCTTCTACGTAAATTTACGTGAGCTGCATTTATGTGCATCTAATAAGATGTAAAATCACAGGGTTTTTTAAAGTGTGTAGCTAAACAGCTGAAATTGCCCAGAAATATCGTATGGCACGTTATCAAACGGTATAAGGAAACATTGACGACGATTCGGAAGCCTCAAGCCAATCGTCGGAGTGCTCGGAAACTATATAACCAGGTACTGACCAAGTTCGACGGGTGTCTTCTGATGGACGATGAAACCTATGTCAAGGCTGACTTCGGGCAAATCCCAGGTCAAAAATTTTACTTAGCAATTTAAATTTGTTTTTGGCGACAAATTTGCAAGAAAATTTATGATTTGGCAGGGCATTTGCAGCTGTGGCAAAAAAACGAAAGTTTTCGTTACAAATAAGACAATGACATCGGAACTATACCAAAAAGAGTGTCTCCAAAAACGAATTTTGCCGTTCATTCGATCCCACGACCATCCCGTAATGTTTTGGCCAGATTTGACAAGCTGTCATTACAGCAAAGTCGTTCAAGAATGGTATGTTCCGAAAAAACCTTAACCCACCCTACTGCCCCCAGTTCCACCCTATTGAGAAATACTAGACAATCATGAAGAGGAGACTCAAGGCAAAGGAAAAGGTTGTCAATGACATCAATCAGATGACGACCTGGTGGAATTAGATAGCTAAAACGATGGACGAAGAAGGTGTGCGCCGCCTAATGAGCCGTGTTACAGAAAAAATTCGAGAATTTCTTCGAAACCGCGACGAATAATTTTATCCGTATTTTTTCTTAAAAGTATGAAAAAACACTACATTTGTATAAAAATAGATCTCGAATACAATAATAAATAACTGAAATACAGGCAATTGTCTTTGTTCCAATTCTTTAGTTGCTTTTGAGAAATTATTTACGAATATATACCGCGTAATTTGATTCCATCCCTAATTGTTCATGGCCTACTTTGACAAAAAATATAAATTTTCCGGAAGAGATAGAAATTGTTTTTCTTCTACAAAGTGTTATAACTGTTGAGAAAAATTTACTTTGTCAAATATACCAAAAGTCTAGGTCGCACCGTTTCGGATATACAAAGCGTTTTTATGGCAACCCCCTTAAAATTAGTTTTTTATTTATAACTTGTGTCGAAATATTTTGTTATGAATACTTTGTTTGGAATAATTGTAGAAAATAAAAAATCCCATATTTTTGTTGAAGGTGGTGCATAAATTTGTTCTTTCCTGACAAAGTTATACACAACCCTTGGCATCTTAGAGCTTAAGCAGTGTGCCTAAAAATATATTATATTGTTGAATAAAAAAAAAGTTATACAGCATTTTACCTTTTTTTACCTATGATAAAATCTTGCACCGAAGCGAAATGTGCAACTTTATGCAGCTGATTTTTACAAAACTTATAGGAAAAGATGTGCCCAATGCTATAAAAAAAATCTAAGTGTAACTCGATGGAACTTTTTTTTAAGCCTTTTCAAAGTTAGTTTTAGTTTTTGAATTATGGCAATCCCCTTAAAACTAGTTTTCTAATCATAACTTGTTTCGAGTTATTTTTTTATGTCTACTTTGTTTAGAATATTTGTAGAAAATATAAAATCCCATAATTTTGTAGAAGACAATGCATAGGTTTATTCTTTTCTGGAAAAGTTATACATCAATTTACCTTTTTTTACCTAGGAAACCTTGCAAACTTTTACAATACTTATAAGGTAACGGCTCCCTATGTCATCTGAGCTTATATTTCCATCTCATCCCTTCACATCATTACTTTGAACATGAATAATATCTTACAACGTACCTGAACCAAACTGTAGATTGTTTTAAAATTCAAGCTATTGTCACACTTTCTCATTGGAAGAAATGGTTTTAAATTCTTCGGCGATTGTTTTTGTCGTGAATACGACTTACTTTACTATGGATCGCCTTTTTAAAATTTACCCTCTGAGAGAGTGAGTTTTTGATCGTGAATATCTCTTGTTGTATCTAACGAATCAACATAATTTTTGCTACATGCCATCGGAAATATGATCACAATTTTATGATAAAATTTTCAGTTGTGTGACATAATCTCAAATAATTCAAAATTAAACTTTTCTGAAATGTTGGGTATAAACGAGTATCAAAGAGGATAATTCATAAGGCGCGTTTGCCTTTCTCGTATTTTTAAAGCTCATAGCTCAGTGATCTGTGAAAGGATTTATATAATCTAACTACCAATAGAATCGAAATTTTTCAACTTAAACGTGTATATCAACAGCATTGAAGTATTTCAATAGTACACTATTGAAAAACCTGTCCTATTTGACCCATGTCAACACCAGCCAATCAGAACGCGTTCTGAGGAAGGGAACAAAATATCTGCTGCTGTACAACAAATCGTTCAAGAAAAATGTTCCGAACAGTGCTTAATATCGTAGTGAGTTCCACAATTTGGTCCTTCTGAAAAGCAGGAATGAATTCCGTACAGCTTCCTGATAGTTTCTCTCAATGAATTATGCAAATCCGAAATGAAATAATCGACATTAAAATTCTGTATACGGCTATTTTTATAGCCGTCAGGACCGCCCATTAGTGAGAAAGCTACAAACGAAATCACGTAAAAAGAAACCTCTTAACAAAATTTGGATCAGTTTGGATTCTATCGCCACTGCGAGCAGATGTATTTTGTGTCGTTTGCAAAGCTAGTTTCGCTTCCGACAAGAGCGATTACGTCACAGCTGCTAGTCGTTTGCATTGGTGAGAAAACGACGAAAAGAGGACATCCTAAATATCCTCAGTTTAGTGCAAATCTAGAACCGTTTGATTAGATTTTTGCATTTTTCGCTCACAGTAATAGTGATCAAGTGAAGCGAAGTGTTTTTGCGAAAAATGTGAAAAAGGGAAATGCTTGCATAATTCATACAATTAATTAACTAATTGATATTCGGAAGTGTTAAGGAACATGTCAGTTGATTTCGTATTCACGACATTCAGTTATGTCTCTGACATTACCCACCCGCCTTTTTTCATTTAAAACAAACTCACTTTTAAATTTAGGACACATTTTCGTCTCAAGATTTACAGTTCGTCATGTTTTTTGAATATCTGCTTATCGATTCGTCCCAACACATGATCACTATTTCGCACAATTACACTACTATTGAATGCTGCATGACTTCATAATTAGTAATGTTCACTTGCCACTTGTTTAGTTAAGGATTAAAAACTTCAAAAATTATCCGCCACCCAATAAAAGTCTTCAAGAATATGAGATGAAAGTTTTTAAAAATGAGATGAAAGTTCACTTGATTGCGCTTTGTTTTCATCTCATTTGGTTTCGCAAATTTGCCAAGTTTTCTTAAAATGTTACAAAAAAAATTGTTTTCCTTCTTCAAATTATTATCAACAAGTTTTTTTTTGGTATCCGTGACATTAGTTTAATTATATTGCTGACATTTATATTTCAATAAAACTGTTTCGGCTTCGAATATTACCAGAAAGAGCGTGTTAAATACTGATGAAATAACCATTGTGGCAAATCTAGTAGCAGTGGTTTCTGTCCGCTATACGTTACCATAACACTGTTAAGTAGGTGTGTTTCATCGGCTGTGCACAGAGATGCCAGATATTTTCATAGAAAATATGTATCTGCTCTATCTGTTTTCACTAATAAAATGAATCAGTTCAAATTGGTTTAACATTTTAATATAAATGTTTATCAGTGGTCATCATCAAATATTTGCACAAAAGATTTCCATTTTAACATGTGATTTGTCCGTTCATTATTAAACTTTTAAAGAAGTACTGCAATCAAATATTAACAGATACTCAGAGAGAAAAGTCTAACTTTTTACTTCTCACTTTTTATGAACCTGTACAAATCTGTATTAAATTTAGAAAATCTGTAATCTGATTTAAATCAATATGCGAGGGCAAAAATCTATACAATACAGTTGAATCTCAATAAATGGCATCTCTGGTTCTGCATTTTATTTTTAATAATAGTAATTAGTAATAGTCTAAATAGTAACAATTAATTTTTTTGTTTTTTTTTAAGTTGTCCAAATTAACTGCACTGTAAAATTTTAAATTCAAAACGAAAGGTATCGAAAACGATCCAAAATATATCAGACGTCGAAATGATTCCAAACGATTTCTAAAAATATCGTGTGTAGTCTCATAGTTGGCATTAGGCCGTTTTTAAGGAAAATTCTGACATTTTGAACCTGAGAGTGTAATAGTGCAATATTTTGGTTTTCATTGCTGTCGCCATTTGAGATGAAATTAAGAGCACAGTAGTAAACACATCAGAAATGTTTTTAGCTGATTTTTCAATTATTATTCTAATTTCTAATAAATGTGAGTTAATTCTGCTATTTCTGTAACTCACTTTTGCAGTGAGCGTCGCACAATTAACATCTCGTCTTAGAAATCGTGTTGCTTCGCGATAACTCAATTTATTTACACGTTTAAACATGGAATCTCTTCGTAAAGGTTTGTACTTTTACAATACTTCATCATATTTTGTTTAGATAACATTTTTCTATTTTTTAAATATGTGTTGAACTTTTGATAATTTTTCGGATTTTTATTAATTACAACTAACTTTGAAAAGGCCTAAAAAAAATTGCATCGTGTTACACTTAGATTTTTTTCTAATCATCAAAAAGTAAACAAAGTAAATATATACAGAGCAAGAAATTAGCGATACAGAAAACTCGGAAGATAGCGTGACTGATACTGATTGATCCAATGCAATGCGACTAAGTAACATATTGTAATGATTTATTAGATAACATTGATTATCTAATTGATTGATTAGGTTGTGAAAAGTTACTCATTTAAATGCTTTCTAAAACTTTGTAGTAGATACTTAGGTAATAGAGGTAGACTCTACGTAGATAAATAAAAAAACTGTTTTTCAAATAAAGCGAATATATCTCAAAAAAAATTTTTTTATATTTTTTCTATACTATACTTATAAATATAGTAAATATACTATATAATACTTCAAATGTTTTTTTCTTCAAAATGAAATAGCAAAAAAAAAATTTTTTTCGAAATTGGTACTACCCCCTTAACAAAAATTAAGGTGCCACTTTCAAAAGAAGCGTTATATAATCTTGTAAAACATCTTCGGAGACACGTTAGCTCTTAAAAATCAGTGAAAGTCAGTACAGACTTTTGACCGTGTTTTTCCAGTTTTGGACCACTGTGCGACGGACCGAAATCCGCGCAAGTGATGAGTGCTGCTGAGTTTGAATTGGAAAATAATTTCCTCGTCCGCGCTCATCTCTGCACCGCCCATCGCGCACGGGATCTGTATCAATTTTTCGTTCTTAGCACCGCCAGTAACGCTAGCGTAGAAATGTTTCGGGAACACTCCAGGCTGCTCCTGGATTGGCAATTGGATCAGATTGGCAATTGGATCAGTGTCATGTTACAGGAACTGGAGTTCACTTGGGGTGTAAAATTTTCCGACCAAGAACTGACAGACAGACCCAGACGTGGACACGTTTCAGAATATCAAAGCAGATTTCAGAAGACAGCTCAAAGTGCTGAATTGAAACATGCTGTAGCAGGTCGAAAACTTTTCCCGGGCTAGCTTTGAACTGTTTGACGAGAGAAAAGTAGCAAATTATTCTATTGAATGGCATTAGGTAAATGCATGGCAATGGGAATTGCATTCCTGGAGATGATCAGAGTTTTGGTTATTGTATTCAACTGAATTCTAATCACGGCTTCGAAGAAACGAAGTAAATCATGCCAACTTGCTGTTTGAGACGCTGGATGAATTATGCATTAACGAAGTAATTTTTGTTTATGAATGAATCTCAATAATTATGAAATTTAGTTCATGAAATTAGAACTTGCTATTTGCTAAATTGTTCAATGAACAAACAAAACAACAGTTTTTCGAGGTTATTTTGCTTAACATTTGACGTTGTTTTTTACGCGTATCATTTTCGACTCGCTAGTAAATAGCAGTTCAAAATGAACTGCTAGTGTAACTTATCAATTCCATATGAACTGTTAAGTCTCAACTATATTTCTGGATCTGTTGAGCCGAGGTGCATTGTCTACTACATGGAATGAAAAGTCCCGGGCTTCTTACAGAACAGATGTGAATAGTTTTGAACCGTGTATATTGAGAACAAACATCTAGATGGCCTAATACCAAATTTCATGACAATTTATCCACTAGTATTTGAATAACAGCTGATCGTGTCAGACGAGTTCTAACAGTTCGGCTGAAAAGTTCGTATCGTTTAATAGAAACACACATTTTTTTGCCAAAATTCGTTTTTATTATTCAACATAATTGCCATTAGAGGCGATACAGCGATTATAGCGATCTTCCAACTTTTCGATACCATTTTTGTAGTACGATTTGTCCTTTGCCTCAAAATAGGCCTCAGTTTCAGCGATTCACTCTCCATTGCTTCTAATTTTTTTACCAGCGAGCATTCTCTTGAGGTCTGAGAACAGGAAAAAGTCACTGGGGGCCAAATCTGGAGAATACGGTGGATGAGGGAGCAATTCGAAGCCCAATTCGTTCAATTTCAGCATGGTTTTCATCGACTTGTGACACGGTGCATTGTCTTGATGAAACAAAACTTTTTTCTTCTTCAAATGAGGCCGTTTTTTTTAAATTTCGTCCTTCAAACGCTCTAATAACGCTATATAATAGTCACTGTTGATGGTTTTTCCCTTTTCAAGATAGTCGATGAAAATTATACCATGCGAATCCCAGAATACAGACGCCATAACCTTACCGGCCGATTGAGTCTTTCCACGCTTTGGGTTCGGTTCATCGCGTGCAGTCCACTCAGCTGACTGTCGATTGGACTCCGGAGTGAAGTGATGGAGCCATGTTTCGTCCATTGTTATATATCGACGAAAAAATCGGTTTTATTTCGATATAACAGCTCCAAACACTGCTCAGAATCATCAATTCGTTGTTGTTTTTGATCGATTGTGAGCTCACGCGGCACCCATTTTGCACAAAGCTTTCTCATATCTAAATATTCGTGAATAATATGTCCAACACGTTCCTTTGATGTCTTTAGGGTGTCAGCTATCTCGATCAACTTCACTTTACGGTCATTGAAAATCATTTTGTAGAGTTTTTTCACGTTTTCATCGGTAACAGCCTCTTTTGGACGTCCACTGCGTTCATCGTCTTCGGTGCTCATATGACCAGTACGAAATTTTGCAAACCACTTACGAATTGTTGCTTCGCCCGGTGCAGAGTCTGAATAACACTCGTCAAGCCATATTTTGGTATCGGCGGCACTTTTTTTCATCAAAAAGTAGTGTTTCATCAACACACGAAATTCCTTTTTTTCCATTTTTTTCACAATAACAAAAGTAGCTTCACTCAAAATGCAATATCTCACAAACTAATAATCAGACAGCTGTCAAATTTATACACGTATCTTTTGAAGGTTGGTACTAACTGAAAATGGTATGGATTTAATTCTAGTGGCGCCCTCTCATTGAAACGATACGAACTTTTCAGCCGATCTGTTATTCTGATAAAAAAGCAACGATGAAATTGAATGATTTACGATACGGATTGGTCCACCATCCTCCATATTCTCCAATCCTGGCCCCTAGCGACTATTATCTATTTCCGAAAATATTTCTCCAGGGAAAAAAATTACAAGGTGAAAAATCTTTGTTTGGCCCGGGTATTCTCATTCCATGGAGTACACCGACACATCAAACGAAAACCGGGGGCGACTAACTTACCGAGTCATGTGCGATGAGCACAAATCCAAATTTTATTTGTAACCACAAACTCTCGTTGACTACTAGCTGGAATCGACAGGAATGTCGTAACTAATTGGCGTTCCAGACTTCATCAGTAATAGCACTGGGCTTCGGTACAGCTAGAAGCGTTTCGCTTTACGTCTGCTTAGCGATTGATGTTCAACTGCTAAGTAGCGTGGTAGCTCAATATGAACTGCTATGTCCTGATTAATCGAAGACGAATTAAAAACCATAGCGTACAAAAATATGAACTGTAAACCAACCACCCCTCAGCCATGTCACGAGAATCATGCTATGGTTTTACTAGATAAAAGAGTACCACAGATAAAAGTATTAATTGACCTTGTTTAACTAAAACCCATCTTTGAGCCAAGAGTTGGGACGAAAAAGTACCTAAATAATTTTGTATACAAAACGTTTTTTCTATATAGTATTACGTAACATAAATTCGGTTCAACTTCCTTTAGAAAAAGACCCGGAGTATTGACCGGATTTCACCACAATATTTTTTTTTTGACGGCATAGTGTTGGAAAAAAATCAAAATTTTGAAAATCTGTGACTGAAATTTTAAGCAAGTGATTTTCAGAGAAAATCATCGATCAACTGATTTTTTACAAACGCGTTTCTGAAACTGTTCTTATATGGCAAAGAATCAGTTTTGAAAATATTACTAGCGAATATTCTCCTCGATGGTATTAATGGAAAAAGTTCGCACATTCAGTATATTTGATATGATTCTCGAACAGAAGATTTTTGGGAAATAAATTTTCATATTCGTTATATCTCAATTTTTTGCAGAAAATATGATAAATAAATTCGACGAAGAACAAAAACTTAACCGTTCTGAACATATTCAGTGTGGTTTAAATAAAAAATTGCTAAATTTTTAGCTCTTGCAGTGTATCAATAGTGGTGATGTATTTAAAATTTATTCAGCAAAACAGTGGTTGTGAAGTAATATCTTCAATAAAACAGTAAGTGCTGTGATGAAAATAGCTATAATGATCATAAAAACAGTAATCAAAAACTAATCACAATGTATGTTATGCAGCTGATAAGAAATATGTCCAAATTGAATATCATACGCAGAAGTAACAGGAGCGCAAGTTATCACAAAGCCAATTCAAACGCTGCTCCTGATGTGTGTTAAAGACATAAAAAATTCTGCGCGCCTGTTACTTCTACATATTAAATTCATACTAAATAGTGTTTTGTTGAGTTTAATCTAAATAGTACAGTGTAATCAACCAACTGGAATTAAAACAGCATTCCATCGCTATAATCACTGTTTGGAATGTGGAAAAAAAATATTGTTATTCGTATTCCTTTTGATTATCTCTTTAGCGATATTTCTGTAGGTGAAGATTCGTCATCAAGTTTGCCTGACACAAAAAATCACTTGTGAACATGGAGTTTTTGGTATGCTTGTTACATGAATGAAAATCTCAGAAGCAATTTTTGCAGTCACTGAGTTTTTTTTAAAGAAAATCTCTGAACTGATACAGTCGGTTACATAAGAGCATGGTCACGATTACTCGTGATCGGTAAAGTGGATTGCACTCAGATTATCTGTGAAGAGAAAATAATGGTTTGGAGATAATGAGACGATTACACTCAAACTATAATGAACTGCTGTTAACTCTGCTACATAAACAGATGCAGGTTCTTGAAGGTTCAAACCCAGTAGCCTCTTCAATTCGTGATCCGTCCGTGTAAAATATTTTCTCAGAGTCAATATGCCTGAACTTACTTGTAAATATTTTTGGGATTTCCATCGAGCGTAGGTTTTCCGGGATACCACGCACTTTGCGCTGCATGGATGTGTCGAAAAATAAAGTTGATTCAGGGACATTTAGCAGGCTGTCACGGATAGGAATACATCTTGAAGGGTCGATTCCCTGTGACATTTGGGTAAAATATACTATTCGAAGTTATTAATAACCAGGGAATTAAGTACCTCACATCTTATTAGCAGCCGCGATGAAAGCTCCCAAAAACGATCTTTCAATGGAAGAACTCCCGCCAGAACTTCAAGACTCATTGTATGTTTCGAATGCTTCCAGCCTAAGGCAATTCGCAAACAACGATACTGAATTCGCTCAGGTTTGATAATATGAGAGTTTGCAGCGGAACGAAAGCAAACGCATCCATATTCCATCACTGAAAGTATCGTTGTCTGATACAATTTTATTAGATCTTCCGGATGAGCACCCCACCAAGATCCTGTTATTGTTCGAAGAAAATTTACTCTTTGTTGGCATTTTGTTATTAGATACCTAATGTGTCCTCCCCATGTGCATTTGGAATCAAACCACACCCCGAGGTATTTGAAAGTCAAAACCTGTTGGATCATTTTTACCATCATATGAAGCTGAAGCTGCGTGGGATCATGCTTTCTTGAAAAGACGATCAGCTCGCCATCATCTGCCAATTGTCTTAGTGTGCATGGGATTACTAGTCAGTTGTCAATGTCATTCACGTAAAAAAATATAGAGGAGTGGACTGAGGCATGAGCCTTGCTGGAGACCCATGTAACTAATTCTGAATGTTGCCAAATCGTCATGTGAAAAATACATGCATTTCTCTGACAAAAGGTTGTACAAATAATTATTTATAATCACTGGAAGTCCATGTTGGTGGAGCTTGTCTTAAAGAACATCAATGGAAACTGAATCAAATGCTCCTTTAATGTCTAAAAATACAGATGCCATTTGTTGCTTTTGAGCGAAGGCAATTTGGATGTCAGACGAAAGTAATGCAAGGCAATCATTCGCTCCTTTATTTCTACGGAAGCCAAACTGAGTCTCTGACAACAAACCGTTCGTCTCGACCCAAGTGTCGAGACGTCGTAGAATAATTTTTTCGAACAATTTTCTGATGTAGGACAACATCGCAATGGGTCTATATGAGTTGTGATTGGAAGCTGGTTTCCCCGGCTTTTGAATGGCGATAACTTTCACTTGCTTCCAGTGAGGTGGAACAATATTTTGCTCAAGAAACTTGTTGAACAATTCCTACAAACGTCTTTTTGCGAGGTCGGGCAGATTCTTAACCAAGTTGAATTTAATTTTGTCCAACCCAGGAGCGTTATTGTTACAAGACATGAGTGCTGTGGAAAATTCCATCATTGAAAAGGGGCTATCAATGGAACCATCATTTGGAGAAGACGCCCTAATAATGCTCTGCGTAGGAACAGAATCTGGACAAACTTTCTTCGCAAAATCAAATATCCATCGGTTCGAGTATTCCTCACTCTCATTTCCTACGTTACGATTCCTCATTCGTCTGGCCGTATTCCAAAGAGTGCTCAATGAGGTTTCTCTTGACAAACCTTCGACAAAATGTCTCCAATAGCTACATTTCTTGGCACGAAGTATGCTCTTATACTTGGTTTCTAAAGTCAAGAATTTTTCAAAATTTTGAGGAGTTCCTCCTCCTCGTTTTAAAAACGTCTTGAAAGCATTTTGTATCGCGTGTTTATCATCTGAGCACTCTTTGTCCCACCAAGGGTTTGGAGGCCTTCTGTTGGTCGATGGACCAAGAAATCGTTTGGTTTGGGCTTGTTCTGCGGCCTCCAGAATCGAAAAAACGAAGATGTCATATTCTTCAAGTGGGGGGATATTTTCCGTTGAAGTTAAGACACTCGAAATATTACTTTGGTATTTAATCCAGTCAATATTTTTTGTCAAATCATATGGAATATTAACTGAATTAGCAATTCCTTTGTTACTGCTGATTAAGATGATGATTGGTAAATGATCGCTACCGTGTAAATCAGGAAATACTTTCTAGGTGCAATCTAGTCGAATTGAAGTCGAGCAAAGAGATAAATCTAATGAACTTGGACGTGCGGGAGGTTTCGGGATACCTTGTTCATGCAGATGTTTAAAAAATATTATAACTATTTACTTAAATTTCATACACGAAGTAACAGGAGCGCAGCTTTTGCCTTTCTAGTATGACCCAAAGGCAAGAAATCTTATAGCAGAGACAATAAGTTTTGCACTCCTATTATTTCTACAATTCTGGTTCTTGCTAAACGGGGTTTAATTGTTTGATCGAAAAAGTGCATCCATTTTCTGGAAGTCAAAGCATTTACTTTGCTTTTCTCACTGAACCGCTTCCTTCCAACGGGAGTGCAGAGAAACAAAACACGTAAGGATACACAAAAAACCGTCTACATTCGGAAGGAAGACATTCTTGTGCATGTCCCCCTACACCTCATGAGAATCGACATAAAACGAATTTCAAAGTTGAGCCTTGTTGGCGACTGTCTCTCAAAAGTTGTTGCATTTTGAAGGAGCTACTGTTTGTTGTGGCTAGCCATTCTCAGATTGAAAAGAGTAGAACAGCTATCGATGAGAGCAAACGGCGACATTCATGAGAGGAAATGTCATGAGACCTATGCCATTTTTCATCTGCTACAGTCGTGGCGAAGTGCAATCGGCGACTGCTGTCATTTGGGCGGTTTGACTGTCTGCTGTTTCGTGTCATTCTCCAGTGACCCTGCTCATGATCATGATTCAACTAACGAAAATTCTACTCACTAAAAATCGGTTTTGGAATCGGTTTAATGGATCTGGATCAGCGCGAAGTGCCAAATCTAATAACAAGAAAAGTTCTGGATTGACAAAATCTAAAAACTAAATAGCAAAATCCAGCCCTTCGAATCAATTGTAATGATGCCATAACCTTGACGGGAAGAACCGGGCACTAAATTCTTCGACGTACAAAACATGCGGTGACAACTGGCTTGGAAAGAACAAACCACTCAAATCCAATAAACCCTCAAATGAGATATCCATAAAGCATATCCAACCCACTTACGATTCGATGGAAAATTCACTTCGAAAATACCGTACATCCAAACAAAAGCTAATACAAACCCAATCATACTCATATTTTGTTCGGCACCGCTAACCTCCTCCTCCTCCACCCTCTCGGTGGGGCTCTCATCCGACAGCGCAAAATGGCATTATAAGTTCGTGTCGTGTAGAGGTACCAGCTGCTGAAAAATTCATGCATTGGAAAATTTCGCCGTCGCCGCCGCCGCCGAAAAACGGAATCGTGTGACACGAAAAGCAACCAATTCCATCAATCAGAGATGTTCCGTTTCGTTTCGGAAGCAGAACCAGAACCACAACGACGGCTATTTGGAAAACCTTTGGAGTGTGACCGAGTAACGACTCCGGTACTGCCTGGGAGTCCACCATGCGGAATAATGGATCTCCATCTACTTACACGCAGCGACGGCAGAGGAAGAATAATTCTGGATGGACCGACGAAAAATTGGCACAGCCAAATGTTGTTGGCGTATTGATTCTACCGTAAAACCATCACCGGCCCCGTGAACCGTGAATTAGAAATGCGAAACTAAAAATACGCATCGATAAATTGCAAAAACAGAATAAATGTGCAAGCTTTCAGATTGAGGTCACCGAAATACCAATATTTCGAGGTGGGAGGCTAAACTGCCGAACCAACGTGGATCCTTAATTTGGATCCGATAGACCAGATGATGTTTCGGATCGCAGGATTCATCAGGAACACTGGCGATTTGAGGAAGCTTACCAACCAACCAACCAAGCCTAGTAAAAAATGCTCTCACGAGTGCCATATCCGATTCTGAAATATATATATTTTTCTACCGGATTCCGTTCATGGAAACTCGGTCAGTTCGGCCAAAATCCACGTTCGTAGCTGGAAGGATGAATTTTATTTCCCGCCCCATTGACTTTCTACACGTTGCCGTTGTGGTTGATTTCGAAAATCCACCGAAGTTCCAGCTGCAACTGGCTACTGGTATAGCAGAGTCTATACTGCAGCAACCCACCAAAGGTACAATCAATTTCAAATAATCGACGCGATTTTCGGTGCTCGATCTCTGTTGCACTGCCGACCCCGACCTCGTTGTGATTGATAGTTCTAATCCGCGAGATTACGGCGAATTTTTCCCCGCGGCAAAACTGACAGTCATCAATTCGCAATTGTTGCAACTGAAACGGAGACTTTAAGTGCCATATTTTTTCGGTTTCTGGTTTACGTCGTACCGCTACCAGTAAAGGATCCAGTTCTTAAAGGATAATCATAAATTTCGGATGACGTCTCTATCTTTACATTTCACCGGTTTACAGTTCCGTGTCTATTGAATAAGAATGAGAAAACCGGATCCACTCACAATCTGTGCAAACTTTTTTCCCCTATTTCTCCTCATCCGCGCTTCCCTTTCTCCATTTGGACTGAGAAAAATTGGCAAATGCAACGCTTTCGATGTCCCCGATGCTTTTCTAACCCCAAACTTCGCGTCCCGTTCGTTCGTTCGTTCGTTCGTTCAGTCGAGAGCTACCTACGACGACGGAAAACAAAAAAAACAGTCAAAGTCGTGTTTATTTATGAGCTGATAAGTTCGCAACTGTTCAGTTTTCGTTCTTTACTCTATAATCGAATATTGCTACACGACGCTAGTTTCGTTCGCCGTTGTTCCAGAAAGTTTGTCTGTTTGCTTTCAGGGCCGTGTTTTTGTCAATATTTCATGATCATCGAGCGTAGTAGCGTTATTGTAAACATGGAACGGGAATTGATGTCGGTCTGCCATGATTACCTCGTTAGTAGTTTGAGAGCAGTCATTTTTTTTCCCTGTCTAGAGAGAGAGACAATCGAGGAAACCGAAACGAGAAAGAGTTTAGGTCGAGTGAAATGAACTACAACTTATCAACATAATTAAATTAGTTCGACCAGAGAGATACTCTGGAATCTAACTAGAGCAGCTAAATCGCTAGTGCTCGTATGACTTTCGAATGTCAAAGCTCAATGAAGCCGTTGGAATTCTAACCGAGGATAGCAAATTAAAATAACTCGTGCTTTAGCAAAATTTAAATAGAATACGAACAAACTGTAACTAATTGTATGAGAAAAATTAGCAAAACATGTGCAAAACTACAATGAGAGTATGTACACAAAAAGTCATGTGTACGCCTAAATGACTACCATGAGAGTACTTTGAAGAACAAGCGCGGAGCGAATCGATCCTGCACGTTTATCATCGATAGAATCGAAATTTACAAACGAAATATTACCTCCTTTAAAAAGGAATTCTCACCCAGGAAATACTCTTCGAAAAAAAAATCAGCGTTTCGCAAGCAATCTGTTGCAGTGGACTGCAAAACGTCCTTTTTCGCAACATCGTAATCGTAAAGAGTGGATAAAAGTAAATTAGTACGCCCATCGCGCGCCGCTAACTCGGCTCTAGTGTTTGGGATCGAAGATCTTTGAAAGTGTTCACATTTCAATAGAGAACAACCGGTGATCAAAGTAGTCGATCACGTTCGAAACTAACCTCAACTGAAATTCGGAAGAAGAAACTAGGTTTTTGTAGACCTGAAAAATCCGGAGTAATCATTCCAGCTTCCAAGCTGGCTAAATTGCTGAAGAAACCGAAAACAACAGATTTGCGAGCGCTTGAAAACCTACAAGAACGGAATCAATTGATCTACGAAGACAAAAATGGATCATCAGCTGTGCAGTAAGGTGTCCTTCGATCCGAGATGTGACCAGAAGATACAACGCGATCTTTTAAACAGCAGAATTCCGTGGCCTAGACGCGTGGAAAGTTCTTGTAGTGTACGCCAAAATCGATTTCTATTTTAATCAAACAAGTAGATTTGAATTTGTGTGTGTGTGTCGACAAGTTCGCTAAGAAGCCTATGATTTGGCAAGCGATTTGCAGTTGTTACCAGTACACGGAACGATTCGTCATATCCTCGTCGATAACATGTCAAATTTACATCGAAGAAAGCATTAATAAGCTTGTAAGGAGTGTATCGAAAATAAGCTATCCACATACGAGGTCTGTTAAAAAAGTTCCCGGAATATTTTAATTGCGCGCGTTTGGAGAGTCCGGTGGACAATTTTTTTTTATTGTGTTGGTACATATGTCCCTAATGTATAGTGAAATTTTCAGCTGCATTCATTGTTTACATTCTGTCTTGTAGCGGCTGGTGTAGACGTGTTTTTTTGAGCTCGGCGATTTTTGTTAGTTTAAACAATGGAAGAATTGAAGAGTCAAAGAATTTGTATTAAATTTTGCGTGAAAAATGAGATAAAGTGTAACCAAGTGTGCGAAATGTTACAGAGAGCCTACGGTGAGTCTGCTATGAAAAAAACAAGTGTTTACGAGTGGTATAAGCGTTTCCAAGATGGCCGCGAAGACGTTGAAGACGACGAACGCTCCGGTCGACCCAGCACGTCAATAATCGATGAAAATGTGGGAAAAATGGAAAAAACGATTATGGATGATCGCCGAATCACTATTAGAGAAGTTGCTGATGAAGTTGGCATATCAGTTGGCTCATGCCATCATATTTTTTCAAATGTTTTGGGCATGAAACGAGTGGCAGCAAAATTCGTTCCAAAACTGCTGAATTTTTTTGAATTTTTTGGCTAAAAACAAGACTTTAATCATGCCCCAACCTCCTTATTCACCAGATATAGCTCCGTGTGATTTTTTCCTGTTCCCAAAGTTGAAGAGACCCATGAAAGGACAGCGTTTTTCATCGATTGAAGAGATAAAGGCAGAATCGCTGAGAGTGCTACAGAGCATTACAAAAAGTGACTATCAGGGGTGTTTCGAAGACTGGAAAAAACGCTGGCATAAGTGTATTAAATCTAGGGGGGATTACTTTGAAGGGTACCATATAGATGTAGACGAATAAATAAATATTGTTTTAGAAAAATGAGAATTCCGGGTACTTTTTGAACAGACCTCGTACATTTGTGATGGTTTGTTATGCTCAGAGTGTAGCTGTCAGTTTTCGTTTGTTTACTTGTTTGTGCGGTTGAAATTCTGCGTTTTCAAAATGTTGCGCATTGAAAAGGAAGTGATAATTAAGGTTCTGGACACATGGCTAAGTGAGAAGGGTATTACTATGAGAAAATTGGCGAAGCGGTTTGGAATTCATCATGCCAGTGTTAAAACCATCATTAATAAGTTTGGGGAACACTATTCTTTGGATGAGCTACCAGGAAGAGGCAGAAAACCCGGTTATTCCAACCCGAAACTGGACCAGAAAGTGGTATCTCTAATCATGAAGAACAAATCAATGTCAATACGTGATTTAGCCAAAAAAGCAGGAACGAGTGTCGGAATGATCCAGCGTATCAAGAGGCGAAATCACCTGAAGACCTACAAGAAGCAGAAAATCAAGGGCCCGGAAATTGTATTCGCGTCTTTTGCAGTGTCCGGATGCATGCGTTTTGATGGACGATGGGACTTATGTAAATGAGGACTCAAAAACCCTTCCAGGTCCACAATACTTTACTGTCGTCTTTGGGGAGGATGTGAGCGATGCGTACTGGTATGGCAAGCAATATGTTCTTGTGGTTTGAAGTCAACCATTTTTTACACCACCGGAACTATAAATGCAGAAATTACTCGATCTGAGTGTCTCCAGAAGAGATTGCTGCCTTTATATAAGAATCATAGTACATCTCCACTGTTTTGGTCGGATTCAGCGTCGGCTCACTATGCCAAAACTACTCTTAATTGGCTTGCGGAAAAGGCTATACATTTCGTTGAGAAAAATATCAGTCCATCAAATTGCTCTTAGCTTCGACCCATCGAACGTTACTGGGCAATCGTGAAGAGGGTCTTCAAGAAGACTGATAAGGCAGCTGAGAACATGCAGGAGTTCAAAAAAAAATGGGCTCAAGTGTCCAAAAAATGCGAAGCAACACTTGTCCGGAACTTGATGAGGAGCGTTCGATCAAAAGTTCGAAAATTCGTGAAGGGATAACTTAAATTTCATCCGGTTTTCATTTTAAATTTAACCTCGTACAATAAAGGATCAATTTTTAGTTTGAATAAAATATAATTTTTTATCACCTCCTTACACAGAGGTCTTTTTTACACGTTTTTTTGCGGTTTTTTCATGTGATTTTTTTTACGCGGATTTCCGAAGCTACGCGGTTTTTTTTATGCAGATTTCCGAAGTTATGCAGTTTGTTTTTACGCGGATTTTCGAAGTTTCGCGGTTTTTTACGTGGATTTCCGAAGATACGCAGTTTTTTTCAGTGTATCAGAAAATTGGCTTTAAAAAAATCAGGATAACACGGATAACGTTTCATGCATTTCAAAGATATTCGACATCAAAAATTTTTTCTTTAGTTTTGCGGTTTTTTACGCGGATTTCCGAAGGCTGTTTTTGTGCGATTTTCCAAGTTACGCGATTTTTTACGTGGATTTCCTAAGTTACGTGTTTTTTTTGCGCGGTTTTTTTACGCGGCACGTAGCCCCCGCGTAAAAAAAGACTTCAGTGTATGTCCGTTCAACTGCAAGCATATAGGCAAAATCAGTTTTTGGTGCGATTTGGCTAGCTACCACTGCATCACTGGAATCAAGTATCGATCTTGTTTTCAAGCTTATAAATCTTTCGAATTGTCTGAAATTTTAACCGATCGAAAAAATACTGGATATTTGCAAACCAATTTCCTTTTAGTCAGCCTTTATTTGCCCGTTTGATTAATGTTTTTACTCACATTCAGAGCTTATGGAAGTTATTTTCATTGACTCAAGATAAACGAAAATGACGAAAAATTATGGTGTCACTCTCAGCTCCGCTTGCAAACAATGTAAACCAGATCGATGTCCAGTCATCGACATAAGCGGAACAGTAGTTTCAAAGTTGTGTTCTTTTTGGATCAGGGTCATTTCGCCGAAGTACAATTGTAGGTCAACAAAACGGGCGTTAACGCTATCAACTTTCATTTGTCTATATTTTAAATCAATTCTAATTACGATTTAAAGAGGATTCCAGGATTCGGCGAAATGACCTATTCGGCGAAACTACTTTCGGCGAAATGGCATTCGGCGAAACGACTTCCGACGAAATGGGTTTCGGCGAAATGACCTGCTCCCGTTTTTTTTACATTTTTCTCTTTCAGTCATTTTCGGTTTTCAGTGAAAATCGTATGCTGTGCAGTGTCGGTTTTCAACCGAAGCCTTGAGAATCGATGACAGGAAAAGATTTACAGTGATTTTTTACAGTTTGTGCTCGAATCTATAGTAGTTTTGGTTTCTGGGATGTAATTATTTCGATTTATCATATTTTAGATACTCATTATAGCCAAACGTCACGGATTTTCAATATATCGACGAAAGAATGAAAATTGAAATTCAACCGATTCTTCCTGCAGACGTTACTCTTGTTTCGAACGAGTGACGGTGGCATTGGTATACTCTCTTTTTTGCAACGAGAGACGTCTCTTTTCGTTTGTTTTGGACGCGGTCATTTACGAATGAGAGAGTGAAAAAACGAATATGAGGCGGTTGGATTGGATTCTTTCATTGAGAATGCGTGACAATTTTGAGCTCTGCTCACATTAATAGTTTTCCCTTATTTCTTCTTTTTCAGGTGAGTTGCACCGTCACGACTTCTGGTTTCCTACGGCATCAAGTTTCAATAATTTCAATAAGTATATGTAAAATCAAATAATTCTCTTCTTCCTACTGCATGTTGTAAAACTTACACTTTTTCTGCCAAAACTTGCAGTCATGGCTTTCCCATAATGTAAACTTTCTCTTCCATCTTAACCTATCTTCAGTATTATTAACCTTCGTTTGTGTTTCTTTAAATCTAACCTTTCCGTTTACAGTATGTCAGGTACGCTCCTGACAAATGGACAAGAAGGTGTGAGACATTATTGAAAAAAAATCGCAATCTTTCTGTGCGAAATGTGTCTATCAATTTTGGGAAGTAGAAATTATATGTACAAAATAGGAAGCAAAGGTTAGGACTGATGGTGTACAAAGACCAAGAGAAAAAGATGGTAAACCGTGATGACAAACGTAATTTCACTGCCAAAAGTCGTGCTAAGGAGCTATACACAATTTTTTTTCAACAATTTTCCTATACCGTAATGGACGACGAAACATACGTGCTCGAAAACTTTCCGGATCTGGATTATTAAACTGCAATGCGCAGAAACACAGTTGCCGAGCATTCCCGGACGAAAAAAGTGTCCAAATTCCCATAGAGGTATTTGATTTGGCAGGTCATGTGTTGTTGTGGTCGAAAATCTAAAAGTTTCGTTTCTACCGGCACTATCAATATATGAGAAAGAATGTCTGAGAAAGAGATTGCTTTAATATTTTTCAGAAGCCACAATTCTGCAGCTCTGTTTTGGTCTGATTTTGTTTCTAGTCACTACGCGAAATCCATCCCGAAATGGCATCAAGTACAAGAGGTCAAATACGTGCCAAAAACTGCTAATCCACCAACTTCACCAAATAGATCTACTGGGCTGTAGTTAAGCGGAAACTATTCGATACTAAGTAGAAAGCAAATGGTACCGATGATGTCATAAGAAAAAGATGGGGAATCGTTCCCGCGGGCGTATAACACACAAAGCTCCAGAATTTTACAAAAAAATAAGAATGAACATCTTTCTTCTACTGTTGCTAATGCTCAAATATTTGAGCACCTCGAAAAAAGTCCCTATGCAAAATTTGAGCTAAATCGGATATGGGTAAAGGGTGCCGCCCGGCGCACAGTGGTTCGAATCAATAAAAACGTGGACATAAATCAGTAGCTGCTAAACCGTTCGTTTAATGCATATAGTTGCTTTAAAGAAATTTTTTACAAATATATACCGCGTAATTTGATTCTATTCCTAATTGTTCATGGCCTATTTTGACAAAAAATATAACCATAATTTTTTTTCTGAAGAGATAAAAAGTTTTTTTCTTCGACAAACTTTTAGAACGATTAAAAATAATTTACTTTGTCAAATATACCAAAAGTCTAGGTAGCACCGTTTCGAATATACAAAGCGTTTTTATGGCAACCCCCTTAAAATCAGTTTTTTATTCATAACTTGTTTTGAGTTATTTTTTTATGCATACTTTCTTTGGAATAATTGAAGAAAATAGAAAATCCCATATTCTTGTTGAAGGTAGTGCATAGGTTTGTTGTTTCCTGGCAAAGTTATACAATATTATACCTTTTTTTACCTATGATAAAACCTTACACCGAAGC
This sequence comes from Malaya genurostris, assembly GCF_030247185.1. Classification (NCBI taxonomy): domain Eukaryota; kingdom Metazoa; phylum Arthropoda; class Insecta; order Diptera; family Culicidae; genus Malaya; species Malaya genurostris. Next base: position 46,225,469 of record NC_080571.1, read on the forward strand.
GAAATATGCAACTTTATGCAGCTGATTTTTACAAAATTTATAGGAAAAGATATGCCCAATACTATGAAAAAAAATCTAAGTGGAACTCGATGGAACTTTTTTTTTGGCCTTTTCAAAGTTAGTTTTAGTTATTGAATTATGACAACCCCCTTAAAACTAGTTTTCTAATCATAACTTGTTTCAAGTTATTTTTTAATCCTTACTTTGTTTGGAATAGTTGTAGAACATATAAAATCCCATAATTTTGTAGAAGGTAATGCATAGGTTTACTCTTTTCTGGAAAAGTTATACATCGTTTTACCTATTTCTATCTAATCCGTACCTTGTACCGACGCGAAATATGCAACTTAATGCAACAAACTTTTACAATAGTTATAGGAAAATATATTCCTAAACCAATTTATTTTCCAATGAGAATATCCTGAGTACTATTCGTGTGACTCATTTTCACTATGGCCATGCTAAAACCATGAATTAACGGAACGGAGGGCGTCTGCTATTCTGTAACTCACTTTTGCAGTGAGCGAAGAGATGGGCAATTCGCTCCTGAGCTATTCCAGTGAATCGAATCTTTAAAGTGAGCTGATAGCTCACAGCTATTTTTAAAAGAACCGCAGCTCACCAGTTCACCGCACTGGTAAGCAGAGACGCCAGGTTCACAGATTAATTTGTGTTTCACAGATTTTCAACCTTTTGCACAGATTTAAAAAATGGCACACATTTAAAAAATGGCACAGATTTAAAAAATGGCACAGATTTTCACAGATTTCTGAAAATGGTCACAGATTTACACAGATTCTGAAATCAATCACAGATTTTTAAAATTGATCACAGTTTAGCACCAAAAATTACAGAGCGGTAGGAAATAGTGAGACATTTTTTTTGCTTATCAAAATGATTCCGATCAGCTATTATGGAAACGGGGAAACGTGCACAGATTTTTCACAGACAACCTGTCACAGATTTTTGAAAAAATGACCTGGCATCCCTGCTTGTAAGGTGGAAACAAGTTACGAGCTGAACGGATCTTCGGCTCTTGAAGAGAGAGTTATAAATGAGAAGAAATGTGTGTATGAACTCTTGTCAGTTCTTCAAAATGTGCATCTATCATTCTTCAACAGATTGAATGAGCCATTGTCAATAAGAAATCTTACTTCTCACTCAGTAGGCTAAGGTACATTCAGGGATGCCACTTTTGCAGATATTCTCAAATGTGACATAATAATAATTCGCAGACAAGTTAGTTCGCATAGCATTGTTCTTTGTGCATCAATGATTTCGATCATGCATATGAAAGAAAAACGGAGTAAGAAAAACGGCGCAAAAAACGGCACTCGAAACAAACCATCAGTTCAATCTTAATGAGCTGATTAGCTGATACATTGAATCGATTCCCTTTAGCTGATCGGTTCGGAGCTGCTCACCGGTATGAGCTGTTTCGCACATCTCTAAGTGAGCATCGCACGATCAACATATCGTCTTAAAAAACGTGTTGCTTCGCGATAACTCAATTTATTTACACATTTAAAAATGAAATCTCTTCGTAAAGGTTTGTACTTTTACAATACTTTTTCATATTTTGTTTGGAAAGCATTTTTCTTTTTCACTTTTGATAATTTTTCGGATTTTCAATATTTAAAACTAACTTTGAAAAGACCTAAACAATTGCATCGAGTTCCACTTAGATTATTTCTAATATTTTTAATTGTCAAAAAGTAAACAAAACAAAAATCAAAACAATTTGCTTAAGTTGCACGTGCAAGCATGAGCTTGCTTGTTTATGCGTGTTTACGTGCACTTTGTAGTAGATACTTAGGTAATAGAGGGAGATTCTACGTAGATAAGTCCAAAAAAACTGTGTTTAAAATAAAGTGAATATATCTCCAAAACTATTTCTTTTACATTATTTATATCTTCAGCAAAAATAATTCAAATATTTTTTTCTTCAAAATGAGATAGAAAACAAAAATTTTTTGGCGAAAAAAAAATTTTTTTTATTCGAAATTGGTACTACCCCCTTAACAAAAATTGAGGTGCCACTTTCAAAAGAAGCGTAATATAATCTTGTAAAACTTCTTCTAAGACACGTTAGCTCTTAAAAATCAGAGAAAGTCAGTACAGACTTTTGACCGTCTTTTTCCAGTTTTGGACCACTGTGCGGCGGTCAAAGCTTGAAAATTTGCGATCTTGAATAGTCATTATAAAGAGAAAGGAAGGGAATTCTTAGAATTACATGAAATGTCATGATTTTGTGTTAAAGCTTGCTTCATTTAGAATTGGAACAAACTTTTGCTCATATTGTGGCGCTCCTGGTGGACGGATTTGAAAGTTCTTGGCGCCCACGTGTCGGGAATTTTGTCAGCTGCACGTATGATTTTTGACATTCCGCAAATCGACTGTAAACAATCAACATGGAAGCCGAAAGAAGGGAAAAATTTGTGCACAGCTTTTTGGGAAATTCATTGTGGTCTGCATCTAGGCTAGCTAAACAGCTGAAATTGCCCAGAAATACCGTATGGCGCGTTATCAAACGGTATAACGAAACATTGACGACGATTCGGAAGCCTCAAGCCAATCGTCAGAGTGGAACTGTCGACCGGAAACTGCGTGGTAAGATTTTGAAGACGATTAAGAGGAATCCTAATCTGTCGGACCGTGATTTGGCCAGAAAATTCGGTGCTGCCCATAGTACCGTGAGGAGAACTCGATTCCGGGAAGGAATCAAGTCGTATCGAGCTAGCAAACAGCCAAATCGGACCATAAAACAGAATAGTGTGGTCAAAATTCGTACTGGGAAACTATATTACCAGGTGCTGACCAAGTTCGACAGGTGTCTTCTGATGGATGATGAAACCTATGTCAAGGCTGACTTCGGGCAAGTCCCAGATCAAAAATTTTACTTAGCAACGGCTCGGGGGGATGTTCCAGCCAAATTTAAATTTGTTTTTGCCGACAAATTTGCAAGAAAATTTATGATTTGGCAGGGCATTTGCAGCTGTGGCAAAAAACGAAAGTTTTCGTTACAAATAAGACAATGACATCGGAACTATACCAAAAAGAGTGTCTCCAAAAACGAATTTTGCTGTCCATTCGATCCCACGACTATCCCGTAATATTCTGGCTAGATTTGGCAGTCATTACTGCAAAGTCGTTCAAGAATGGTATGCAGAGAAAGGGGTCCAGTTAGTTCCGAAAACCCTAAACCCACCCAAGTGCCCCCAGTTCCGCCCTATAAAGAAATACTGGGTAATCGTGAAGAGGAGACTCAAGGCAAAAAGGAAGGTTGTCAAAGACATCAATCAGATGACGACCTGGTGGAATAAGACAGCTACATTTATTTTATACATTTGTATAAAAAAGATCTTGAATTCAATAATAAATAACTGAAATACAGGCAATTGTCTTTGTTCCAATTCTATCTGAAGCAAGCTTTATCTCGAAAGAATTTTTTTAATCTCGATTTTGGGGCTTAGAACAGTTTTTAGATTTCCGAAATCGAATTTTTTGTTGTTGTCCGATATCCTAAAATTGATTTTTTTTCGATACAACACCAGATCTCCCAACTACGTAAGGCAATTCCATCTTACATCATTTGTGGTCAAGGTGGGACACATCCGTGTAAAACGCAGATTACCTATGAAAATCAGCTGGTTACATGTCTGTTTTGTGAACAACCTGCACACAACGGTAAACCTTGCACTGGAACAACGAAAAGGGCATCTTCAGCCAAAGACAAGGTAACTGGAGCTAGTGAACCCAGTACTTCTTCAAAATCGCTTCCAGCATCAAACCAGCAATCAACTGCAATCAATGTACAAGGCGCATCTACAGCAACTAGCAACGAGCATAAGATTATGAACCACAGTGAAGAAAAAACGGAAACCATCCATAATAACACGTTTGAAATAACACCAATACCGACGATGCGACTATAAACGAAAAGAGGAGCCACGAATGTGCTACTCAATCCTCGTTGGATGAAAATGGATTGCATTAAAAATAAGAGTTCTATTAAAAAATCGGCTCCATCGGCCACGTGAATAGACCTGAATAAAAATTTTTTTATAAAAAAAGATCTCTGAATGCAATAGTAAGACATTCGGCATTAAAAAAAATTCTACGAAATTCGGTTTTGAAAAAAAATATTTCAGAATGACACTAAATCTCAAAAAAAAATTTCGATTTCGGAATTCCCAAAATTTTTTGAAGCCCCAGAGTCTATCTTTGAAAAACAATTTTTTTTCGGGATGACACTAAACCTCGACGTTTCATGCAGTTCTAAGTTCTTTGGCGCCAAGAAAAATTGTTCGATTTCGGAAATTTCATGGTGATTTTTCAAGATCGAAAATTTCCAAACTTTGATCGCCGGACGGCACCCTTTACCCATATCCGATTTAGCTCAAATTTAGCATAGGGACTTTTTTTTGAGGTGCTTAAACTTTTGAGCACTACCGCCTAACGAAATTAGAGATGACCCTAAAATACTGGCACTCTAAGGTAATTATTCTGAAACAAACAAACAAACGGTTTTGTTGAATTGTGAGTAATTTTTTTACTGTTATTCGTTTGATGCCCAAAATTTAACGTGGACAGACTTTACCAACATCGTCACAAATAGCTCAAAATTTAATAAGACTACAAGAAGACAGAACAGTCAGTCACAAAACTGCATTTTAGAGAACAAAACCAGCAAAGAAGTATCGGATGTGGATGTGATCAATGAACCAACCAACCCTCAATCGTTGCAAAATTGTAGTGATCACGTATATTCTTCAGAGGAATGGTGACACCAATTGTGATGATTTTATTATTGTAACTTGTAAAATGTTAAGTCGGCTTCATATAGACTCGAAATTCTCCTATTCGATCAACGAAACACTTTGAAATTGGATATCGTCACTGTGACACATTCAAGAATTTCCGTAAAATTATTTGATAATAAATGATGACTTGGCAGCACGTTTTTCAATATAAATTTTTTATTTGCGAATCCTTATCAAACGTGATCTTTGCAGCTGACTCAATCCAACGAAAAAAAATGCAATTCGTTATGTCGTTCTTTGTTATACTCTCCTACTACGGGGACTGCATTCGGTGCGGTTTTCAGCGAAAGAAATTACCACCGAACTGACACTGCAATCAGTCACTGCTTTGAATCATCGGGACGGCGGGAGTTGACAATTTTGCGATCAACCTCTAGTCGAACCGGTAACCTTAAATGTACTCTGCAGTTTAGTTGAAAGAGGAAAAAAACGGAACATTCGTCGTACCGGGTTGCAGTTGATGGCGTCTCCTTGGGCCAAACTCTCAGTTGTTCCTCACCGTCTCACCCGTTCTGGAATTTCTTCAACCGATAATTGCGACATAAATTTCCATCCCAATCGCTTCCCAGGGAGTTTTCCTTTCACTTGCTGGCGCAGCTCCCTTAACCGGGATCGGGATCGAAGGGGGAGGGTGGGCGACATTCGTTGCGCATTTCATCTCTCATCGACACGTACTACTGACTTCGTTTCCTGGCCGTAGCCTGGCTGAAGTGAAGCTGCTGCTGCTGCTGCTCTAAGAAGATCCCTGCGGGAATCTATCGCGTTACGTAAGAACCAATATTCATGAAGCAATAAATTAAAGCACTTAAGCATAGTGCCTTCCACAATGGCCTGTGCCGGTGCTAGCTGCTTCTGGTTTGGCATCCAGCGACCGGGTGGAAGAAAAATGGTACAAACGAAAAATCCAAACTTCGATTGTCGGCTCTATCCTGCAGTCGGAAAGCCCGGAAATTGCCATCTCATCACCGTCTTTTCGGTGTAGCAACGTTTCTCGCTGCTTCCACCACTCGGAAAACCGGGTCTGTCTTTCTGCGGCAGCAAATTTTCGTGATGAGTGGAGCTGAACCTTAATCAATACTGTTTCTGCTGCTGCTGCTGCTGCTGCTCTGCTCCATCCACAATTTGGTCGGTGATAGATAGCGCATCTATAAATCAAAACCAGCTCGAGACCCCTGCAAACGACGTGTCTGCACAAATCTGTAGCCATTGAATAACCACCCTAACTCCTTGTAGCTTGTTTGGGATGCCCGGCATGGTCGAACCGGTCGATCCAACGTCTATCACGCTTGTCAATTTCCTGTCTGTTCTCGAACACACCAACGAGATATAAGGCTCAATCTCAATCTATCGGGAAGACACGATCAATGAAGTGGGTGTTGGATGATTTGTGGTTTTTTTCGGGGTTCACAATGGTGTTTGATTGTGTAAACGAGTAGCTATTTTTAAAATGTCAGAACCGGAAAAGAATGACTCAATTTAAAATTTGACTCCGTTCTTGTTGAAAAAGAAAATAGTGATTTTGTTATTGTAGAAATGAAAAATAGATCCCAAACAGCACCGTGGATAATCTACGAAGTTGGTTTGGTCAGTTAGGTTTGTTGAGATTGGCGATGATCGAGATGATCCAGCACTTGGTGTTCGTTTTCGTCCAATACAAAATACAAAAAATCAGCAGAACTAAATCTTGAAATCGAAAAAAGGATATAGAAAAATTTCTTTCAGTGTATCCTAAATGACTCACGTTTGATGTACATGCGTTTAAAGAATACTATTCCTTCTTACGTAGCTTTCAGCCAAAACACAATGCGCCCATGTAAATCGTTGGTTACCTACGATAGTCAGTTTGCTATATGCCAATATTTCTATAAAGCTGTTCTCTACGGTTAGTCCTTAGAGCATAATAAAAAGCCGACGTTTCCGAGAAAATATCCCTTCATATTCAGGACAAAACGACAGACAAATATTTTTCGTCAAGTAGATTGAAATATTGAAAATAGTCGAAAACATGCAATACTCAATATACTCAATGTCAATACTCTACAACAGTCATTTTCCCCGCACATCAATCCTATATTCCATGTTTCAATCTACTTGAAGGAAAATTTATGTCTTTCGTTTTCCCCTGAAAGTTAAGGGCCGAAATGTCGGCTTTTTTTCTTGCTCTAGAGGTTAACTGTTATTAAAATGAAACGCTTATTTTTGAATATTTTTATGGAATATTAACATATAGCACGCTGATTATCGCAAGTGACAAACGATTTACATGGTAGCTGAAAGTTCCGGTACCTTTGGTTTACTATTTTTGCTCATGTCGAAGTCGTCTTATTGTTCCCATCGCTACTTTGTTCCTTGTTTCTGTCGTCTCTTCCGTAATTGGTTTATTGTACCGATTATCTCGAGTTATAAAAGCAAAATGGCTTGGCAAAAATTGTCAATATTTTGGAAAGAAGCATATGATAATAAAATGCTAAAATTTTGAAACTAGTGAACATAACCAATATCGCGAAAATTTAAAACTATAACATGTTTATATACTGATAAAAAAAACGGTAATATTAAAAGTAAATGAAAATGAAAAATTCTCAAAATATATAGAACAATAAAATCGTACCAAAAATCGTCAGCGCTAGTTTTATTCATATTAAAATATAGAAAAAAAATTGGTGAAAATTATTGATATTTTAATTTTAAAAATGATTAGAATCGTGCAGTAGTGCAATTCACGAAAAACTGTAATAATTGCTGAGTGTTCGAATTTGTAATAATTATAAGATTCAAGTTCGAAAGTTTGTGAAACATTAAAAATTAGAAAAAATCTATTTCGTTTTACGTTTAGTTTTCGACTAAGCAGTGCATCAGGTGATGATTTTGTTTTCAATTTACTCATTAAGTCGCATTTCTTCCGCTCTAAGATGCCAGGGACTCGTCAGCAATTAATGTTTTCTAAACGTGAGTATTGACTTTGAACTTGGGTGCAAAAAGAGTGATTTGCAAATAGCACAAACTTAACGTTTGCTCAGTAGTTTATGTTGCATTATTAGTTTAACAAAAAACTGCTATTGTGATGATGAGTCGAAGAGGAAACGTAGTAGCTATGGAATTAGTCATCGGCTCCCAAGAGCGCTAAACAAGGAAAAAAGCAAAACATAACTACAGGGAACCAAATTTAAAAATTACAAAATAAGATGAAAACTAAAATTTTTTATATCATGGAAATTTAAAATTTTATTCGGAATTTCTATAAACTATGGACATTTGTTTTATTTTCACAAAAATTAAAGGTTGCAATTTTAAGACTCGAATTATAAAAGACTCGACTGTTAAAATTGTTGAAAATTTCAAAATTGCTATAATTGTTATAATCTTTTTAAACTGTTAAAATTGTTAAAATTGTTAAAATTGTTAAAATTGTTAAAATTCTTAAAATTGTTAAAATTGTTAAAATTGTTAAAATGGTTAAAATTGTTAAAATTGTTAAAATTGTTAAAATTGTTAAAATTGTTAAAATTGTTAAAATTGTTAAAATTGTTAAAATTTTTAAAATTGTTAAAATTGTTAAAATTGTTAAAATTGTTAAAATTGTTAAAATTGTTAAAATTGTTAAAATTGAATTGTTAAACTAGTTAAAATTGTTAAAATTGTTAAAATTGTTAAAATTGTTAAAATTGTTAAAATTGTTAAAATTGTTAAAATTGTTAAAATTGTTAAAATTGTTAAAATTGTTAAAATTGTTAAAATTGTTAAAATTGTTAAAATTGTTAAAATTGTTAAAATTGTTAAAATTGTTAAAATTGCTAAAATTGTTAAAATTGTTAAAATTGTTAAAATTGTTAAAATTGTTAAAATTGTTAAAATTGTTAAAATGGTTAAAATTGTTAAAATTGTTCAAATTGTTCAAATTGTTCAAATTGTTCAAATTGTTCAAATTGTTCAAATTGTTCAAATTGTTCAAATTGTTCAAATTGTTCAAATTGTTCAAATTGTTAAAATTATTAAAATTATTAAAATTATTAAAATTATTAAAATTATTAAAATTATTAAAATTATTAAAATTATTAAAATTATTAAAATTATTAAAATTATTAAAATTATTAAAATTATTAAAATTATTAAAATTATTAAAATTATTAAAATTATTAAAATTATTAAAATTATTAAAATTATTAAAATTATTAAAATTATTAAAATTATTAAAATTATTAAAATTGTTAAAATTATTAAAATTGTTAAAATTGTTAAAATTGTTAAAATTGTTAAAATTGTTAAAATTGTTAAAATTGTTAAAATTGTTAAAATTGTTAAAATTGTTAAAATTGTTAAAATTGTTAAAATTGTTAAAATTGTTAAAATTGTTAAAATTGTTAAATTTGTTAAAATGGTTAAAATGGTTAAAATTGTTAAAATTCTTAAAATTGTTAAAATTTTAACACAATTTCAATACAATTTTAACACAATTTCAACACAATTTTAACACAATTTCAACACAATTTCAACACAATTTTAACACAATTTTAGCACAATTTCAACACAATTTTAACACAATTTTAACACAATTTCAACACAATTTCAACACAATTTTAACACAATTTCAATAGATTTTAACACAATTTCAACACAATTATAACACAATTTCAACACAATTTTTACACATTTTTAACACAATTTCAATACAATTTTAACACAATTTCAACACAATTTTAACACAATTTCAACACAATTTCAACACAATTTTAACACAATTTTAGCACAATTTCAACACAATTTCAACACAATTTTAACACAATTTCAATAGAATTTAACACAATTTCAACACAATATTAACACTATTTTAACACAATTATAACACAATTTCAACACAATTTTTACACATTTTTAACACAATTTTAACACAATTTCAACACAATTTCAACACAATTTCAACACAATTTCAACACAATTTTAATACAATTTTAACACAATTTCAACACAATTTCAACACAATTTTAATACAATTTTAACACAATTTCAACACAATTTCAACACAATTTCAACACAATTTTAACACAATTTCAACACAATTTCAACACAATTTTAACACAATTTTAGCACAATTTCAACACAATTTCAACACAATTTTAACACAATTTCAATAGAATTTAACACAATTTCAACACAATATTAACACTATTTTAACACAATTATAACACAATTTCAACACAATTTTTACACATTTTTAACACAATTTTAACACAATTTCAACACAATTTCAACACAATTTCAACACAATTTCAACACAATTTTAATACAATTTTAACACAATTTCAACACAATTTCAACACAATTTCAACACAATTTCAACACAATTTCAACACAATTTCGATACAATTTTAACACAATTTTAACACAATTTCATCACAATTTTAACACAATTTTAACACAATTTTAACTCAATTTCAACACAATTTTAACACAATTTCAACACAATTTTAACACAATTTCAACCCAATTTCAACCCAATTTTAACACAATTTCAACACAATTTTAACACAATTCTAACACAATTTTAACACACTTTTAACACAATTTCAATACAATTTTAACACAATTTCAACACAATTTCTATACATTTTTAACACAATTTCAACACAGTTTTATCACAAATTTAACACAATCTTAACAGAATTATAACAAAATTTTAACACACAAATGTGTTAAAATTGTGTTAAGCTTGACTAAATTTTGTTAAACTTGTGTTTAAATTGTGTTAAAGTTGTGTTAAAATTGGTTTAAAATTGTGTTCGAACTGTGTTAAAATTGTTGTTAAATTTTGATGAAAATGTGTTAAAATCACTCAAATGACTGAAATCATTCAAATTGTTCAAATTACTCAAATTGTTACAATTGATCTTCAAAATTTCAAAGTCGATGTCAAAACTTTTTTTTTTTCGATGTTACACCAAATCTGGACGTTTTGCGATTTTTTAGGACATCTGCCATCCACATTTTTTTCTTAAGTTTTGCATTTTTTATATGTGAGTTTTGAAAAGGGGTTTTTGATTGTATATGAAATCATCTTTTTCCGTGAATAACTGCCAGTATTGTAATACGTATTTTCAGTCCCGTTAAAGTATACGCCGAAACTCGCTCACGGGAGGGCCTGCCGTGACTACGCAGAGATACGCATTGTTTTGTCTCAGCGGAATGGTCTTAAGTTTCGAATTGTAATTTCGTTGTAAATAGACTACTGCTTGGACTGAACAAACCGGACAGACTTTGCCATCGGTTTTAGTTTACTGAAGACAAAAGTAGTGATATAATCCTAGTGACTTATTTCAGTTTAGGGGTGGGACTGAGCTTCCAACATCAAAGTCAATAGATGAAAAGATAAATCAAAATTAATAGGTAAAAATGAACAATAATAAACGTTATTTAATAAATTGAATTTGAACACAGATTTTGACTCTGATAAAACTGCATGATAGAGAGGTCTTCTGTAATATTTTTCTAACAATCTCAAAATCAATCTGTAACTCGATTGAAAGCACGTCTGGATTGGGTTGACCGCAGAAAATTGCTCTAACGTAGCACGAAACGCTCAAGCCCCGGTACCACACAGTTGCTGTGCTTTGTTCTGCTGCTACAATCTCTACTGCCTCCAGCGCCAAACAGCCATCCCTCGTCTCTGTGACTGATACATCAATTGTGAAACAACTCACCGTTTGTTACATTCAGAACCGATCCAATGTTAGCCGCAATAATGATGACGCACATAAATATTTTATCACTATATCAACTATCAGCTATTATAGGACCGGCTTAGCTGCAGTTCGTCTGGCCCAGGATCCTGTCACGAGGCTAGGCAAGACAAGGTTGAGGTTTCCGATGAATTGGACGAAGCAGACTTTATCTTTTTATGAGGTATCCATCTTATGAAATGGCTATCTGTCTGTCTGTCTGTCTGCTTGTCTGCCTGTCTGGTATACTGCATTAGCCAATATGACGCTTCATCGTGGTTGTGTTTTCCGAAAGGATATCGTGTCTGTGGTGGGTGGTTGTCTGGTGACAATGTGGTTCTGTGGTTTGCCTGAAGAGCACTAACTACGAACGTATAGATTAGATAACAACCATAAACAAATTCTGCACATTGCATTCAAGTCGTTCTCATTTGAAGTGTACGTCCGCCACAGCAAATAGTTTGCAGGTCTCAAGCACCCGTGTCATTCAAGCCAATCTCCCCGGAGTAACGGAGTGGCGCTTCACACCAAGTATCAACCGGTTCGTTCCGAAAACAGATTCCGTTCATTCGACGTTCGGTTCTACAGACACATTTGACCACATTTCAGTGCCACGAGATTGCTCTCAGCACAAACTGATCAGTGTTTGCGTGTGCCCATCGCCTGCAAACTGCAACCATATTGTGAATGTCTGTGTCCCGAAGTACCATCCCATCAATCAATTGATTCAACATCGGCGAAACTCATTCGACTGTAGCGAGACGCACAATCCAACTAACGGAAGAACCACGAGAAAACCAGTGTCCACACTAGTAGATCATTTTACGTCTGCCGGAAATTGAAGTTTTTGTTGGCTTCTCGTAAGCAATATTAAATCCGCATGAACCATTTTACTTTTCGTTCTGTTAGATCAATGCACGGCAAAAATGTTCTAATGGGACAGATTAGTAAGGAAAAGCTCTACCTAGTCGGCAAGTAATTTGAAATTTTGACGAGTTTTATTCCTGGTTTGGAAGTTGAAATTGTTTTTTTCGGATGCTTCGATACTGTTTCTCAACCAGACACGCTACACTTGCACCATACTACTCTTATGCTGTTTCGTCCAGTACACTTTGGTTTTTTGTAGATCTCCATTTTCAAAGGAACGATTCACAACAGGATTAATCTTCTCGTCGGTAACTTTTATCGATCGAAAGATAATGAAGATTTTCTGATTTCAACAGTTTACCAAATTGCCGTAGTCTCCCCTAGCTGCTTAAGTTTCAAAAATCGCCCAAAATTCAAAAAACGACAAACATCTGTCGTTCTAACAATTCTAATAATTTGGGCACTTACATGAACTGTTGAAAATTGATATGATCATAACAATTGCGAATGTTCTGAAGCTGCTTTAAAATTGTAGAATGTATCATTAATCAACAATTCCATGGAAAAAAAATGTACGACCTCTCAGAAATTCATAATATTCGGTACAATCGTTCTCCATCGAAAAATATTCGATCCGCATTTTTTCATTTAAGGGTTGATCAAAACATCGATTTTTCGAAACACTGGCTTTTTAAAAGAAATTATAACTTGGTAACCACTGTACTGATTTGTTCAACTTTTGGAAATGTTGTCTACAAATGTCAATAGTTTCCAGAAAACGTGCGTAGATTGTTAAAGTTTGAGTTATGTGGCTGATAACGTCATTAGTATAAGTTTTTAGCAGTTTAACTGGTATGTAGATAGAGGGCGCTATATGTTTTAATTTTTTTTCTTTGATAATTTAGACCTTTCTACACAACACATGGAAAAAATTAGTAAAGTGACACTTTTCGTTTTTAAGTTGTAATTTTTTGCAAATTTTGATTCATGTATTTATCAACCATCACCCATTTATAACAAAATCATAACTCTTGAACGACTTAGTTCTGTAAAAATGTTTATATTTTCTAGAACAAAAATGAAAATATAAAAAAACTGGATTTCTGTATTGGAAAACACTAATTGTATCAGATTTTAGCAGTTTTCATTGCTTTTGGATAGAAGGCACTAAATGTTTTTATTAAAAAAAAAAGACTTTTTAACAAAACATATCAAAAAATTAGCCAAGCGAAATTTTTCGTTTTATGAGTAATAATCTTTTGAAAATTTCAGTCGAAATTTGGTCGATAAATGCCAGACTTGAAGTTTTAAAAAAATCTTAACTCAAAAACGAAAATTTTCACGTTTCTGATACCTTTTTGATATGTTGTAATGTAAAAACCTGTTCTAATCCACCTTGTGGTGTGATGTTGCCTTTTCCATTAACATTTCATTAGAAATCGAGGCAAGTTTCGATGGAGTTTTTGACAATCTATTTCCAGGCCTACAACAGTTATAAAATGTACCTTGAAAATGTGGCACTCAAAGCAAAGTCTTGGCATTACATTCCTTTTGTGGAATTTGACCTTTCTGTTTCAACGTACTTCGCAGCCGATTCTTAGTGTACAGAATAATTGCATGGCTAGTACTATGGATCCTACTGACACTAAGAATCCTTCCAGGTCGGGGCCCGAACATACGACAACTGGCTTGTAAGACCAGCGTCCTATGCATTGATCCGCCAACCCGTCGTACTCATCAGTGTCGTAAATTTTATAACGATTAGACATCCTGACCAACATATAATAAGTTCAGCTAGAAAACTATTCTATTCATATGTTGACTATAGAGACAAAGACTTTGTTTGAATCAATGCTGGTTTCGATTCACCTCATGCACTATTTCGATTGAGTTATTTTAACGACAAAGAAACCAAAGAAAAACCCCTGCTGTGTAGGAAATTCACGTTAAATGAGTAGTAATACTTTGTATTTATTACTATTATCAGTATAATTATTTGTAATCACAGCCGATGAATTCGGTTGCGTTTTGAAAAAGGAGTAAAAAAATTTTCGTTCTCCCGAACACGCTATACGAAAGGCAAAGGCGGTGGTGTTTCCTTCTTCCGTGCCAGTACGTACCGATGCATATCGGTTTTGCATCGTCATTTTGAATGACGATTTGAATGTTTTGATACTCATCGGATGGTGTTACATAAGCATCTTTTAAGACAATAAGAGCTTTAAATTGAATCACGAATTGTGAAAATCGGTTCAACCGTTGCTGCGAAATCGAAGTGAATTCCGTTTTGGGAGTTTTTCTCTACTATTACTGGTGCTTACGGAAGCGGAAACCGGGGACTAGTAGTCTCAAAATAAATTTATATATCCACAAACTAACAAGATCGGCCAACTAGATGAATTTACCAGTAAGTTTTATAAAAATATGCATGTCAGATCCGGATCGACTTCTTGGGGACTTTTTTAAAAATTTCAAGACTTTTTTTTAGTTTCTTAAATTTTGAAAATATGTAATAATTTCCGAGAAAACTGAGTGCACTTTTTCTCATAAATTGGCACATATTACCTTGTAATTCCAGAATATCGGTAGTCGGATAAGACCATTCGTTTGAACTTAAGTTTGTGAAAATCGATTCAGTCATCGCTGAGAAAATTGAGTGACATTTTTTTTGTTTCGATTATAGACGTTTTAACATTCATTCGCCTTTTCGGGCCAGAAAAACTTCTGACATTATGTGGTTGGGAATCGAACCCAGCTGGGCTGCATGAGTTGAGTGACATTGTTACACACACATACACACACAGACATTGTGTGATTTCGACGAACTGAGTCGATTAGTTTATGACACTCCGTTTTCATAGCGACTGCATAGCCTTTCTATATGAGAAAGATAAACGACTAAATTTTAAGGAAAAATTTAAAAAATAGCTTCTCTATCTAACGTAGTGATTTTTTTAATCTTTTTTGGCAACACTGTTTTTGACAGATCACGCGTGAATCGTGTCTTGTTTCACTGTCAAACTTGTCTATAACTTAATCATGAATCGTCGTTTGGTCTATAATTTAATCATAAATGGTAAAGTTGGGGGAATGCTTCGTGAAAACCGGCCGTTATGTTAGAGAAAGAGAGAGAGAGAGAGAGAGAGAGAGAGAGCCTAAATTGGACCTTGCGAAATCATGTTCAAACTTTAAATTATATTGCTCGTTCTATCGATTCCAAGAAAGTTTCCTTTAATTTTCTCAGTTTTTTTTTAAATCAAATAATATACCTCTTAAAAATCACCCTTTACAAACCGAGAAAACCACTAAGAATGTATAAAATTGATATTTTCCATCATAATACTCTCACAACGTTATCATATCTACATATTGCTCTTAGTCATTTATTATAATTTGATGTAGTTTTAGTTTTTTTTTGCCTTTCTCATATAAAAAGATATGCAATCACTGTGAAAACCGACTATTGAATCGAAGTACGAAGGGCCGAATGTCATATACCATTCGACTCAGCTCGACGAACTGAGCAAATGTCTATGTGTCTCTGTATGTGTGTGTATGCATGTGTGTATGGAACAAAAATGTGCACTCGATTTTCTCGGAGATAGCCGGCCCGATTTTCACAAACTTAGATTCAAATGAAAGGTTTCTTGGTTCCCATACGGTGCTATTGAATTTTACCCGGATCGGACTTCCGGTTCGGAAGTAACGGGGTAAAGTGTGCAAAAAAAAAAATGAATAATAAGTGCACTTGGTTTTCTCAAAAAAAGATTTAAATTGAAGGCCTTGTAGTCCCATAGGTTGCTACTGACTTTCATCTGGATCCGATTTCCGGTTCGGAAGTTACGGGGTAAAATGTACACAATGAACTAAAAACGTGCAATTGATTTTCTCAGAGACCGCTCATCCAATTTTCACTACCGTAGGTTCAAATGAAAGGTCTTGCAATCCCATGTAGTCCTACCAAATTTCATCCGGATACGACTTCCGGTTCCGGTATTACAAATTGATAGGTATAAAAACTTCATTTCCAGAGACGTGTTTTTATACATAACACGGAAAATTCAATTAAACACATTCAAATAGTCGTATAATTCTTGAGTTGGCAGATTTGATTAGTTGATGACCAAAAACATTGATTTTTGATATACCGGATCTTCGTTCCAGATTCCGGATGTATCGAAAAAAAGTGACCGTGAACTCCAGCCCGGAAATCACTCCAATTTCTTAGATTCGAATGAAAAATGTCTTGGTCCCATACGGTATTCCTAAATTTTATCCGGATCCGATTTTTGGTTCCGGAATTATAGCGTGTAGTGTGTTTAAAATTTTATACCATCACTTAAATGGGCGAAACAAAAAACGTAAAAAAATCTAAATCGACATCAAAACTACTCCAATCGGTAGTCATTACCAGTAAACGGCCAAAAAAGCGATTCCGGTCATTTCGTAAAGAATCGAAGAAAATTATGTTCAAGAATCCAACAGTAATATATATGATTGATATGAAAAAGGGATCATTACACCACTAGGTGGATTAGAAAAAGGTTTTTCTGGTGGAATTGCTGATTATTCATCAATTTGAAACAGCTTCAAAACAATTACAATTGTTATGATCATGTCAATTTTCCACAATTCATATAAGTGCTACATATATTAGAATGTTAGAAAGACAATTGTTTTGTTAGAATTTTGAGCGATTTTTGGAACTTTAGAAATTAGGGGAGACTAGGGCAATGTGGTAAATTGTTGAAATCAGAAAATTTTCATTATCTTTCGATTGATAAAGGGTACCGACGAGAAAATACATCCTGTAGGTGCCAGATATCAATCGTTGCTTGGAAAATTTTTGTCTAAATAACCCAAAGTGTATGCTGCAAATTTACCAAATTATCATTTTTTTGAGGATATTTAAGTGATATGAACATTTCATTTTTTCAGTGGTTGTAGTTGAAGACAGTTACAATATTTTTAGTTATAAAAATTTACTGAATATAACTTTGAATTCGAAGATAATGCTGAATTTATATATAATAACTAGCTGACCCGTCGAACTTCGTCTCGCCTAAAAATTATTTGCTCGAATTTATGTTTTCAAACAGCAGAATTGTCAAACGACTAAGTGGTTAACATTTCTCTCCATTTTTTTTCTGAATACTATCACCAACTGAGAAATATCATCAAAAATTAATGTGAAAATGTGAAATACTCCTAATAAGCAAATTCACAGATTGTCATCTCATCCTTTAAGTCAATGCACTGAACAGAGTTCCCTTTCTAATGGCTTCGACATAAACGATATAAGGTGCCACGTTTTCTCTTCCAGATGTGATTCTTGCTTTCGGTAATCGACAAAAAAAAGTCCTTAACCAGAATTTTGTATTGATAAACTTAATACAATGTTGAAGAATTTCTCTTCTAGGGTTGTTTATTCGGTAGAGTAGGATGTATTTACAATTTGTATTTAGTCCAGGTAACCAGAAGTTCGTAAATGAAGATTTGGCTTATGAAGCATACAAAGTATTTTAAGAAATTACTCATACTTGAATGTTCACCCGATGCAGCAGAACAAACTTCGAAGCGGTCCCTTGTACAGCTTTTTTTTCCAGAAATTTTTCTGTCCGTTCAAGTGGCCAAAAAGTGCCACACGTTCAAGTACTGTGAAACTTTTGGTTGCTTGGAGAGACGACGCTTAAATTTTAATTTGATAATTATCATTCCAATTCGAACATTCTTCACAGAATATGAAATATAAAATTGCAGTCTCAATCCATTATGGTAATCATCTTGAACATTGTTGTAATTGCCACTTATTATGTGCGTTTAGTGTAATCTAACTCATTCTATGGCAAAATGCAAGGAATGTCTCTTAGTTTGACCTTAGCACTTCTACTGCACGATCCTTTCATTGATTCATTCAAAAATTTTCTAATTTGTAAACTCACGCTTACAATGACCAATATTGTTCATCTGACTCCATTACACAGAATCCATTAACTGGTGAATAATATCAGAACTTTTTCTCCTGCCTACATCGGTATTTCTAGAACAGTCATATACATTCCGCCAATCATTTATGTCGTTTTCGTTTGTTTCTGAACCCAGTTTCCACCCTAACTGCTGTCAAACCGTTTGTTTGAAGCTAGTTTCGAACCTAGTTTCAACATTGTTGAGCTTAAAATCGAATCTTTTTCAAACATATTTTGTGAATTTACATTTATTTTCATGCACATATTTGGAGCAGGCAATTAAACATAGACTTACTTTACAATGCTGTACGTTTCAATATGATTCAATCGTAAAGCTAAGCGTTAATTGAAAGATACAGTTCTATTCATTGAAATTTCAATGCAAACCAGTTTAGTTTAACAACGATGATGGTTTTCAATTAAACTTTCGATTCAACCCATGTCTATTCCATGTTGCTATTGATTTACATGTCGTGTAAATTACATTATTTCTTTCTGTGAGGTTTGCTCAGATCCCATATACTAAATGCGAAACCAACACAGCTTCGTTAAAAGTGTTTGATGAAACTACCCTGGGTCAGTTTTAACTTTCTGAAGCGAAAACGTCATTAGGAAGCAATAATTTTGATACCCAATTAAGCAAGTGGCTTGAAATGAATAATCACATAATTCAAGTATGCATATTCACACAAAACTACTCGCTGCGCGCCAAAAGATTCTTTCAACGATCTAGTATTCCTTTCTTCGACGGCCAAACACTTATGCAACTCATTATGCGCCAAACACCTATCGATTATCTAGCAATCATTGGTGACTTTTTCAGTGGAAAATTCCATTGTCCATACAAAATAACTTTATTGGTTTTTCCCACTTTTCCGGTAAGTTTTCCTAATTTTTTTGATGTACGAACCCGGTGGGGGTAAAAACTGATCAAACAAAAAAAAAAGCATCTCAATCCGTCCATCCGTTCTTACGTGATGCGATTACAAAGAATGATCTCTGCATTTTTATATATATAGATATAATATATGAATTAACAAGTCGCAGTCAAACAATGATTTGCCAAAATGGAACCGTGCTAAAAATAAATGGAGCCAAAATACTATGCTAAAATGTACTGTATTCAATCTTTCAATCACTTAGGAATGATTGTATTGAACATAGTGTCTAGTTTTGATTCCAAGCGTCAGTTCGTCGTGCTTCATTCCAAACTCCCACTATCGACTATACCGAAATTTCGATATTTCCGTGAATAGATGATTGATTCTTATCATCTATGAATAATTTGATAGGTATTATGATTATGTATCTTAGTTTAAAACCATATTTAGTTTTCAAGATCAATTGTGACCGATATTGTCGAAATAAATTTGACATAAAAGTTTATGTAATTGGGAAAATAATCATCAGATAGAAAAATAAAAACAATTCAGTTTGATCAAAATCGGTCTTGCCTTCTCTGAGGTCTACACCTCTTTATTTTGCACACACAGACATCCACAGACATCTGCTTAGTTCGTCGAGCTGAATCGATTGATATATGTCACTCGGCCCTCCGAACTTTAGAACAAGTTTCCAAAGTTTAAGCAAATATTATGCCAATTTTTTAAAATTATTCGAACGGTTAAAAACTTTATAACTAAAATTAAACGATTTTCACAAGCAAGCGCAAATTTTCGCTATGAAGCAATTCCGTTTAAAATCAAAGTTCGGTTTTATTTTATTCTTTCTTTGATTTTTTTTCTCTCCCGGCCGCCATTCCTTTGAAGTGCCTAAACTTTGATGCTCGGTTTTTCGAGACTCTTCGTTCACAAGATAAAAGTAAAGCTAGTGGATCTGAATTATTTTTTTATAAAAACAACAAGAAGTCTTCCTATTTTCTTGTATATATGGTTAAATGTTCATGGAGTACTAATTAATGTTCTAATATATTAATATTCTCAACGTATGTGAGGTTCATACACTTGAGATAGATATTTAATGTATCATTTGGACATATCAGTTATTTTGAATATTTTTCCTATTTTTCTTCCGTTTCAAAGAGTGTGGCCCACCTTAATTGAAAAGTTTAGTCATCCTTAGTTCGTTTTATGATCTTATATGATGCCAATTCTCACTACCAACTTCAATACGTTTTTTACATTTCGTCTTCGACTTATTTTTTATTTTTCGTTTTCGACTCATCAGTGCATTAGAATTTTATGTTAAACTGCTAACGCCACTATACTAAAGTGTCGAAAGAACGACGTCAACAGATAATAGTAGGGGTTTTGGCATCGCATGGGTACTAGTTTGTGCTAAGCGCCCATAACTATTATCTTATTTCGATGTCCCAATGTCTCGACTCATCAGCGTATTAGTAGTTTATATTGAATTGTCACTAAGCTTCATTCTTTCGGCACTCGGTTCTTTTCGGTTAAGGGATCAGGCTCAATTCGTCGAAAGCCATTTCACCGATTGGGTCATTTCACTGAATGATAGAATTGTCTTAATAGCGTAACTGTAATTGATCTAAAACAAAGACATAAGAATGACACGTTTTGTTGACCTACAATCTTTCCTCTGAAATATCTTATACTTAACACAATGGACCAATTCAATTACCCACGTTTAATCTTGAAAGACTACTCTAGAACATTTTCTTAGATTGATACATGATCCTCAGAACGGAATTGGCAAGAAATATTTTCTACTTTAATAGCCACATTTGCTTTGGTGTATCTATCAGTAGTACTATTTTCCGTTAACTGAGTGCAAATAAATAAAATATCTAGTGAGCCTTCGCCACATCGGGTTTCTTCGTGTGCTGCCCAACCTCGCTGCCTCTCTTTCGGATCTAACTAAAGCAAAGGAACCTAGTTTTGCGTAGACCGAGCGAACGATGCGACTACAGGTTTGCATGTGAGAGGCCGCCGCTTTCGACGGCGGATCGAAATCACCCTTTCGGCGAAATGACTTTCGATGAAATGACCCATTTGGCGAAATAGCATCCGATGAAACGACTTTCGGCGGAATGGCTTTCCGCTAAATGACCCGCTCTCAACTTCATGCCCGTTGAGCGGTTCATGTTGAATCGCGAGGTGGCGTGAGCAGTCCAATGCAAACTGCTAATGCACTGATAAGTCGAAAACGAAAAGTAAAAATTGGAAAATTGTTCTATCCACTTAGCTCAAACCGATATCAATGCAGAACAAAATTCTCTAAACAAGGTTCAAATTGATTGACCAAGATCAATTTTGCTGGAAGAAGAAGTGTAGATAAGTTTCATCATAAAACTATGAATAATTACTTCTACTCTTTTTAACGACTAATTTCTTCTACTCTTTTTAACGACTTATTTCTTGCTCGTTCTTGAGTACTATCACTTAAATAATTTTCATCTCCTGTTTCTACAAAATGGTCTCTGGTTAGCTGAATATCGCAAAAAGAAGAAGAAGAAAAAGCTATGAATAATGTTCATGATTTCATGAGCAGAAAACTAGATTATTTGCATAATTTTTAATCATGGCTCCGGTAACGGATTTCTTTCTATTAACAATTGAATATAGATGACTTCTCACTTCAAGCATCATGATGAGGAAACATTCCAAGATGTAATCTTTCAACGGACGGGGAAGAAATTGCTTCGATTATCATAGCAAAACCAAACGGAAAACAAATGCTAGAGCTTACCACTCTTAATAGGAAGTTTGTCACCGGAATACGATCAGGAAGAAGGAAGAGGTGGACCCACACACACAGGTTCATTTAAAACAAATAAATAAACGAAACAAAATTTCCAAGCTGACATGAACTGAAACTGCAATGAAAAATCCGGTTGGAAGTGAAATACGCTTTTTCTTCCTCTCAAGATTCCTCTTCGCAACGAAATCGCTTCGTTTGCCCGTTGTCTCTGGGAATCGGGCGGTGTAGGATGTCTGCTGCAGAAGCTGCTCCATCAACCAATGCCGCGTTGGCACGCTAAGAATGCGGAGCTAGCTGTCATTAAAGTAAGTCCAAGAAAGGGGGCATTACGAAATCGAGAATTTATTTTTTGTTTGGTACACACAATTCTAGGAATGCTAGTAATTTAAGTGGTTCGAATTCCGCAGAAGTTGACTGCACGTACCACTGGAAGCAACAAGTCAATCGGAAGTTGATGTTGAACATGAATCGAAGCTCGGCCTATAAAATGGATCATAAAATTGAACGAATTACGATTCCGATGCAAATTAGATGGATTTATTTTTTTGTTCGGTCGAATTTATGTTAACAGAATAAGCATATCAGATTTTACGAGATCATTAGAAAATTCACATTAAATGTCCTAAGCCCCTGCGGGTGCTGTCCATCCGATCCACTTTAGATCACCAGCGAAGTGTAGGGAAGAGCAGAGTACGCATATCCTGCGGCGTACGGATAGGATGCGAAGGCGGCATACGGACTGGCAGTGTAGGCTGCTGCCAGTGGAGCCGAATAGGCGGCCACTCCCGGTGCTGCTACGAGTGCCGGTGCTGCCGAGTAGGCCAACGGTACGAACGGTTTTCCGGCAACGCAAGCGATGGCCAGAACGGCGAAGAAAATCTGCGAATAATAAGTCAGAACAAGTCCAGAAGTTAAGCTCGACTCGCAAATTTTACCATCAAAACGCTTACCACTTTGGCGAACATGTTTGTTGTGATGGCCGGTGGCTTTCGATTTGGTTTCAGGTGACAAACTGTGTCTTTTGCAACGATTCGAACATCGTTTTATAGTTCCCCAAAACCAACCACCCACTTCAGAACAAAAAAAACGAATCCAATGAATCGAAATCGATTCCTTGACCTTGTCCGAATCACTCCTAGATAGGGGTAGATAGCCTCGTGATCCAATTCAGCTGCCAGCACCCCTTCCCAATCGAATCGCTCAGTGTTCGGTCAGTGAACGGGTGACAATCGGAATAACAATTCGGCACAGAACTGGCCGATCGAATGACGAATGAAGGCGCACATAGCAATTCGATTAAACGCACGTTTGCAACGAAGCACGGAGCAGCAAAATGAAATTTAGATCGAAATTAGCATTCTTCGACGCTGGCTTGCGGATATGTTGCAGTACAATTTCAGAACCAATGGAATTTAGAACAGGACTGCACTTCGTGACCACAGCTGATAACATTGATAGTGTGCGAATTTGCAATGCGTTTTGAACACCGAAATCCGGATTTGTGTTGAACTACACGAACTAGGCTCACGTGGTATTCGGGAGCCCGGAATAATTTCGTTCGGAACAATGTAATAAGATTTGCGGATGAATTTAAGCTTCGCAATGGTTTTGGGTTGCATACAGGATTTCGCTATTGAAATGCAACGTGAGGCAGATTTGTTGGAAAAGCATAGCTCCATATAGGATTTACTTCAGATTACCAGAAGTAGCCTGTCTTTTCCTAATCAGCAATCGATAATGAAAATCAGAACCACAAAACAGAAATTTAGTACAATAATTCCCAAACAAACGGGGTTGCCTGGCGGAGCATTTAAGGACGAAGAAGAAGGCCAAACTTTCCGAAAAATATTTGGTTTGGCAGGCAATATGCAGCTGTGGTCGAGCAAGCTAAGGTTTCATCACTACCGGAATGGTAAATGTAGAAATATACCGCGAAAAATGTCTAAAGCAGCGATTGTTACCATTCCTACGCATCCATGACACTCCCTCGCTATTCTGGCCTGATTTGGCTTCTTGTCACTATGTTCAAGGTGCTTTGGAATGGTATAAAGCGAATGGAGTCCGAAGGAGGTGAATCCATCTAACTGCCCGGAGCTTCGACCTGTCGAGCAGTATTGGTTTCTCGTGAAGAGAGAACTCTTTTAATGTTGTTTACAACTATACAAAAATTTTAAAAATCCAAGACAAAAGCAGCTAAATTGGTTGCAGAGAAGTCTGCACAGTCCCTGATGGCTGGAGTAAAATGAATAAAGATGCAGTTTGGATTGAAGTAACATCAAAGGAGAATTTCGAATTATAGTTTGATTCTGACAAATAACTCACCCGAAATATGTGTTTTTTTTCTAAATTGTGGAAAAATGGTTGAACTAGAAGCAACATGGCACGTGTTAGGATCCAGCGAATTTAAAAATTCTAATTTACTTTGCACTACGGAATTCCGGAATGCGAAGTAAGAAATTCGATATAAGATATATGAAAGAAAATTCGATATAAAAAGGCACAAGTTAGAAATATGAAACAAGGAATGGGAAATGAAATACATGAAAGAGGAACGAAAAAATGAGGA
This sequence comes from Malaya genurostris, assembly GCF_030247185.1. NCBI lineage: Eukaryota > Metazoa > Arthropoda > Insecta > Diptera > Culicidae > Malaya > Malaya genurostris. The sequence continues at coordinate 46,250,088 of NC_080571.1, forward strand.
AAGAGAAAAGAGAAACAAATAGTGAATACGAAATAAATAAATAACGCCAAATTAATAACAAGTAGAATTAGGAATTATGCAACCATTGTTGCAACATCGAAAACCAGAGTAAACCGAAAATGGAATGATAAAAGTACAAAAAGTACATACTACAAAAGAAATAAAATTTAAGAAAAAATAAGCATAGAATGCAAAAAAAAAATGGAAATGGGAAATGGAAAAATTGAAATGCGAATTATGAAATTGGAAACAGATAAGTGGAACTTGGGATCAAAATGTGGTATATAAAAATTACCAGCTATGACCAAATAATCTATGGGTAAAATAGTAAAAATTTCTGTATCTAAAGAGAATTGGAAATTAATTACTTTACTTTAATGGTGCACATCCCGTCTTCGGAACATGGCCGAACGAATTGTAGCTTTGCAGGATACTCGATCTTGAGCCGCTATTCTCTAGTCGCTCTGTACTACCGCTGCGAAAAAAAATTCAAAGAAAAACGGAAAAAGAATTAGAGGATGGAATTGGAAATTAGAAAAAAAAATGGAATGACGAATCAGGAAATGGGAATTGGGGAAATAATAAATTGGAAATAGGAAACTGAAATTATGAAATAGGAAACGGGACATAGAAAAAAGGCCGAAAAGTTCGAAATAAGAAACTATTTCCTACTTCTGTGATAAGGGAATAGAAAACATGAAACATGTGATAAGAAAATAATAACAGGAAATAGTAAACAGGAACTAAGAGATAAGGAACTATAAATATGAAATAGGAGATACACTCAAGTCTTTTTTTATGCGAATTTACGTACCGCATAAAAAACCGCATAACTCTGAAAATTCGCACAAAAAAAACCGCATAACTCTTAAACTTCGCATAAAAAAACGTGATTAATCCACCTAGCAGTGAGATGATACCTTTTTTTATAAATACGCATGTGTTTTTGCATGGATATTCTTAGGTGTTTTAGTTCTCATGACATTATTTTAATTATCGTCGTTTTAAACGGCAAATTGAGATTTTAATCACTCATTACCCTGTAATGCCGAAACTGCAAAACATATCGAATTTCAATCTTAGCGTGCGACAATCGATTGAACATTCCATGAGATGTCGAAGTAAGTTCCACTTTAGAGTTTTTCGTCATTATTTATGGTACTTCCAGAGCCGGTATTCAGGAATTAGCATGAGCATGAACTTAGCGAGGCACCCCTCACCGATGATAACGCAAATAGGTGAATAATTTGTTGCTAATTTGTTGCTAATTAGTTACGGTAATTTTGAATTTGTCGCTCAATTTTTTAAAATTTTTTTGAATACTTCGCTAAGTTCATATGAAGTTAGCAAAGCCTCCCTTCCAAATATGCTTCAAAACAAATTGAACCCTAGTGAATAATTTATTGCTAATTTGTTGCTAATTAGTTACGGTAATTTTGAATTTGTTGCTCAATTCTTTAAAAATTTTTTGAATACTTCGCTAAGTTCATATGAAGTTAGCGAAGCCTCTCTTCCAAATATGCTTCAAAACAAATTGAACCCTAGTGAATAATTTGTTGCTAATTTGTTGCTAATTAGTTACGGTAATTTTGAATTTGTTGCTCAATTCTTTAAAATTTTTTTGAATACTTCGCTAAGTTCATATGAAGTTAGCGAAGCCTCCCTTCCAAATATGCTTCAAAACAAATTGAACCCTAGTGAATAATTTGTTGCTAATTTGTTGCTAATTAGTTACGGTAATTTTGAATTTGTTGCTCAATTTTTTAAAATTTTTTTGAATACTTCGCTAAGTTCATATGAAGTTAGCAAAGCCTCCCTTCCAAATATGCTTCAAAACAAATTGAACCCTAGTGAATAATTTGTTGCTAATTAGTTACGGTAACTTTGAATTTGTTGCTCAATTCTTTTTTAATTTTTTTGAGTACTTCGCTAAGTTCATATGAAGTTAGCGAAGCCTCCCTTCCAAATATGCTTCAAAACAAATCGAAGCCTAGTAAATAATTTGTTGCTAATTTGTTGCTAATTAGTTACGGTAATTTTGAATTTGTTGCTCAATTTTTTTTAATTTTTTTGAATACTTCGCTAAGTTCATATGAAGTTAGCGAAACCTTTGTTCCAAATATACTTCAAAAAAAATCGAAGCCTAGTGAATAATTTGTTGCTAATTAGTTACGGTAACTTGGAATTTGTTGCTCATTTTTTTTTAATTTTTTTGAGTTCTTCGCTAAGTTCATATGAAGTTAGCGAAGCCTCCCTTCCAAATATGCTTCAAAACAAATCGAATCCTAGTAAATAATTTGTTGCTAATTCGTTACGGTAATTTTGAATTTGTTGCTCATATTTTTTAAATTTTTTTGAGTACTTCGCTAAGTTCATATGAAGTTAGCGAAGCCTCCCTTCCAAATGTGCTTCAAAACAAATCGAAGCCTAGTGAATAATTTGTTGCTAATTTGTTTCTAATTAGTTACGGTAATTTATAATTTGTTGCTCAGTTTATTTTTTATTTTTTTGAGTACTTCGCTAAGTTCATATGAAGTTAGCGAAGCCCTCCTTCCAAATATGCCTGAAATAAATCGAAACCCAGTGAATAATTTGTTGCTAATTAGTTGCGGAAATTTTTAATTCGTTGCTCAATTTTTTTAATTTTGTTGAGTACTTCTCTAAGTTCATATGAACTATTCTTCTCCCGCGAATAAAGTTTGTGCGCGTTTTTAAAGTACAATTTTCTCTGCTCCTTTCATTTTCTAGAGGGGTTTCAACAATTCAAGTATATGTATTGTTAACTAATAATATTTTTTTAAAGATTGTTTGATGTAGAGATTGACAGGACTTATGAAGTACCAAATCATTGAATACTAATTAAAATACCAGGGCTTGGTTGTGGTCTGTAAAAAATTAGATCGCCTCGCGACAAAAGAATCTTTAACATTGGCAAATTAATTAATCAAAATCTTCGTTTATCTTGCAAATTAGTGTGAAAGAAATCTTTCTATACTTAAATACAAGCAAATTAATGAATATATTGAACAAATGCTTTAGTGAAAAAAACTAAATTTAGGTTAATTTAGTTTATCTAAAAAGTTAGTCAATTTTATCTATACCTCGTTCATTCAAAACTATTTTTTCAAATTGAATGTACTGTGAAATCGTTTGCCAAGAAATAGACAGAAACGCACAAGTAAAATATTTGTTATTTTAATCAAAATATTGATTGAAATAAACTTATCCACTGAGAAATATTTTTTGTCATGTTCGGTTATTCGATTAGTACTTAATCGATCAATTTGAAAATTTTGCTCGATTCAAAAACTAATCGAGCAATTCGCAAATTCCGGACATCCGACTATGCTCAACTTCACACCCAATACGTACACAATACAACATTCAAATATCTTCAGACAGAGTTGCAAAAGTCTGCAAATATGAAAAAAAAACTTCTGTGGACTTTCATTTCTCTATAAAGTATAAAAAACAAAACTGACATAGCGAGTAAAAAAAAGTTAATTTTGATAGAAGTCTGCAGAAAAAATCGATTTTCCACACGTCAAAAAGTTGAGAGAATGTTATTGAAACATTCAATGGTTTTAGAAATTCAATGAGCGTTCAATATTCGCATCTCCATATCTCACTATAAAATGACGAAAGTAAATGTTTCATCATCAACAATCGGAATAAACAAAACATAATTTCAATTCCATATTCTTTCAAAATTTTAACTTCGTAAGTTTACGTGGGATTTCAGCATTTAAGTTTCAATCTTAAGCCATCTCAAGCCAAGTCTCAGTCTGACAATTATGTTTTATAATACTTAATTCAAATTTGTCCAAATATAAACAATTAATATCATTTTCATTCAGTGCTAATAATCAAATACACAATTTTCTAATTTTCTGATCAATTTGTAATTTTATCTCGTTACTATTACCAAAAAGAGCTCACACGAAAAAGTTTAATTCTGTATCATACAGATAAATCTGTATAAATGGCATCCCTGGTCTGCAAATCTACGAAATATACAGACCTGGCATCTCTGCATACACCCCCACTGACGCACGAATGGGCCAAAGATGCCAGGTTCACTGGCAAAGAACCTTTCAGTCCAAATTGCTATGGAAAACGTAGTGCAAATGCATTCTTGACAAAGCGCTTGGAAATGGCGTGAGCCTTATTTTTAGCTCGCAAAAATGAGTAGAGACCGATCAGCAGTGTAGTTATAGGAAGTATACACAGATTTTGCACAGACAAATTTGTGGTTCGATTAAAGATTTTTGAAAAAATGACCTGGAATCCCTGGAATGGACAGCACTCTGTTCTTCATTCGTTCCTTTTTTTTTCTCAACGGTGGCACTACACCGGTATTTGACAGAAAAAGATGCCTTGATTACACTCAAAGTGGATCGGCATCAATATTGCTGTCGGCAGTTGCTCTTGTATGCAATTTTGGTTTTCAGTGTTGCACTGGTCTGGTGTAGAGTAGCAACGACTATACTCGCTCCAACTTGGGAATAATCTAGGCATCCTTTTCTGCCCTACACCTGTGTAGTGCTACCATTGGAAAGCGTTCCTTTTGAACATTTCAGTTGATTCAAGATAATAGAGGATCGGTAAACCAGTCTTGATAGCTGAAATGTCAATAACAGAATGTACTTGAATTCATTACTTTCTCTTTCAATTTCAATTTTAGAAGCTTTAAAACAAGCTTTAATGCATTCCAAAAAAATGAAATCTATTGATTTACACTCCCTTCAGACAATTGGAAACTTAAATACTAACAGCCACCCTTTTGCTTTATTATACTGGCCAGACAAAATTCCTCTCATCGAGTTGATGAGCATGCCTATTCATTTTAATTTGCTAGCTGAAACAGGTAACATCAATGGGGCTTGAAACGGAGCAAGCTTGTACCATTTCTTTTTTTTCAATTTTTGCAGACGGATTATGTTTTTTGATGTAATTTGAACAAGATCAAAATGCCTTCAGGACGCCCATCAGCAATCGACAAACAAATTGTCATTGCATCGGTACTTAAACATAAAAATGAAATAGTGGTAGATCAAACAGAAAATACTTATGTGCCAAAAACGCATCCTGTGTGGAGAAATATTTCGGAAGAATTACACGGCAAGATAGAGCCTGGTTCTGTCTACGCTTACGTAGCGAATAACAGATTTTCTTTAAAAAGCTTGTTGTTTGGAACGCAATATGTTGCAAAAGAACCATCGATTAATTTAAATGATACAACTTTGTCCACCAACAGCGAAATTGATCAATCGTCGTATGGATTTATAATAACATTCAGTGAACAAGAGTTTAATGAATTGATTACGGAATCCACGAGACTAAGAAGAGATAAAAAAGGAAACAAAAAATATCACGTCATCACTGTTCTTAAACCGCAAGTCTGGACGGAAATTATATCGAAAAAAATTTATGATGACCATCGACTACTCCACGGATATCATTTTGAAAGCAGTTACGTTAGTCAGGAGAGACTATCAGGTGGATTTACAGGTGCGATTAAATTTCTTCAATCTTATTTCCAATATAAAATTTACGATCAACTTATGACAAAAATGAGACAATTGTTTATCCACTCCCCTTGATTTTAATTTTCGAATTGGTATTGCTGATTGGACTGTCGAGCTACCATTAGCAGAACAAATAATTAAAAGAACTAAACTAATACATACCGAATAAACATTTTCTTTGGTTTACGGCAGATTCTAAACCTTGATGCAATAATGAAAAAAATATAATTTAATTTCATTTTCTAATGGTTAAAAACAGTAATATTATTAGATATCGCTCGTTAATTTTTTGTAGATTGCGTAATGATTCACGTAAATAATTCTTTTAAAAATATCTTATCGAATTGATGTGGATTTCAGGTAAAAACCCTCATAAATTTTTAATTTCCTGAGTTCATATACATTTTTAACCTGGGAATACTGTGGCAATGTTTTTTCTCTAGTTACACGATACACTTTTGTTTCAGGTCACTGTAAATGTGGGAGTAAAATCAAATGTAGAATTTTACCACGTACTGCAAATGAAACCTTGGTTAAAATCAGATGTGTGGCATCAGTTGGTAGTGGAAAATGCGGCAAACGACAATGCCGTGGAGAGACCAGAAAGAGATTGGCTTCAACGTTAGAAAAAGAGTCGACCGAGTACTATCGTTCCAAAAAAGCCGCAACAATGATGAAAGAAGGAGACCCGATTGAGCCACCGCATTTATATAGTGCCGACGTTTTGAGAACTTTAAAATATATGACACAACAGGAAAAGTACAGAGACCCTCACCCGATTCATGCTATAGCTAAACTTAAGAGATCTGAAAAAGGTCATAACGTAGTGAGGGACATTGGTTATGATCCAATAATGGTTCACTTTTGGTCACCTCACCAAACCCGTGTGTTCAATAGATTTGTTAAGAAAAACAGCCCTCTTTGTATCGATGCTAGAGGAGGGATCGGAAAACAAATTTTCCATGTAGATGGTGAAAAATCTCAACATCTTTTTCTCTACCTCGCGGCTCTTTCAATCCCAAACTCGCAATTTGCTGTCACCGGAATGATATCGGAACATCAGGATACGGTTAGCATTGCCACTTGGCTGATGCGATGGATCCAGTCTGGTGCCGAATACCCCAAAGAAGTTGTAAGAATATTTTTTTTAAACTATGTCGAAAAAACGTTTTTTATGTTTGTCAATTTATATTTAATTTAATTATACCTTGGATCCGTCTCATTCCAATTATTGTTGTACAAGGTATTTTATTCCAATCAATGTTAATCGTTCACAGGTCAGGACAAAATTACAGGGTCTAGAAAAAATTTGAAAGTTAGAAATCCGTTGTCTCATTGAAAGTTCATTTTTTGGGACGATGTTATTTATATTAAAAATAGAAAGCTAACTAGTGGAAATATGATGACAAATTTGCTGCATTTGAGATATTATTCAGCAGATATTGGCACTTATTACCGGGATCACTACACGGTAGAAATCAAGAGAAGTGATTGTAGGTCCTTATTACGAAAATCGCTTCAGAGAAAAAAGTAGTTACTTGAATGAGTTTGCCGTTGTTGTGATCATTGCATCACCAACAGTAATAAGGGTCATGGGTGTTATCACGAACCAAAATTTTTCGACTGGGATTTTCTTCAAAAAGTTTTTGTTTTCGAGATAACACTAGATCGTTTTATGTATGATTTTTCAGGACGTTTGATTTGTTTTTATACGAATTGTCAATTGTTTGTAGTTTTTATACGAATTATCAAATCTATGCGTGTTTTGACTTTCTGTACAGAAATCTAATAGAAGGGGCTGGGGTCCACTAGGAGATTACCTTTCTTCCAGCCCAGAAACCGTGTGGACTCCTGCGGAAAAAAACATTATGTATGTTCTTATTACGTTTTATCTATCTACTCAATTTTGTTCTTTTAAAAGCTTCTCCTGGATTGTATATCAAGTTTGAAGATCAGTTGACTGTCACTTCTGGTTTCGGAGATATGATGGTATAAGTAACGTAACCGATAAAATGCAAGTTTTCTCCGTTCAAATTTCTCAGAGATGGCTGAACCGATTGTAACATGCTTAGGCTCGTTTTAAAGCTACTTGTGGATTAAGTGCGAAGGTCCCTCTCGGTTCCGGTGATATAATGTTATAAGTGACGTAACCGACAAAACTCGTTGTTTTTTACCGCACAAGAGTTAGCTAAATTGATTTTAACAAACTTGAGTTCGTTTGAAAGCCTTATTTGAAATATTGAACAAATTAAACGACTAATCTGCATTCAATTCTGGTTCCGGAGATACAATGGTATAATCAGCAATCAGCAACTAGTTTAGATACAACCAAGCTATGTTCCAAAACAGTACGAACATGTTTTTTTGTGTTGCACTAGCTGAAACAAGGTGACAGCAATGTTATTTCATAAAATAAACATTGAATTAATGATCATTAATAAATTATCGTTACTTAATTCAAACATATCTGTAATCACAACTTTGTTTTTATCTACTAGTTGAAAACAAGTTTAATTACCTTTGCGAAACCATTATACACACGTAAGCGTATGTGTAAATCGTTGATGTTAATTGATATAGATATATGGTATTACTAAATTATACCATACAATGAAAATGACTTTGTTTCTACAACATCTGCGCAACTGACTAATGCTCGGAAATATCCATGCTTCTATGAGAAAGTTTCTACATCAAGGTTGCGGTTACGCTGATATGCTGATGTGAGGGTTCGCTTGACGAGTTTCTTGCACAACTTTCTACTTTTTTACAACACTGGAAAAATTTGCAAGACTTCCTTATTTTTCTACAATGCTGACAAATTGAATGTAAAATTTTATGAGGGCGATGCACTTGAGTTGTGGATAGAATTCGAAGAGTTCATTTGGCTGACACTTCAATTTTCGGAGACATAATCATACACGTGACGTAATCAACACATCAACAATGAATTCTACCTGCATAATTATTTCATAATGTGACCTATGATCACGATCAAATGTATTATTGCTGATACACTTGATTTGAGAAATGTTACCGAATATGTGACTTAAGCTCTGAAGCGTGTTTTTGTGAACTACTTGAATCAATTTGAACAAATTGATATCAACAATGAGTCCAAATTAGTGTCAGAAAATATCTTAATAAAAAAGATAAAACATGATTCAATAAGACTATCACCACTATTCTGTAATTCGATCGAATCGGATTTTTTCCAACGAATGTAAAAATTTGCATTCTGTAATTCGATCGAGTTATGCTTTTGTATGGAAAACTCGAACTCGATCGAGTTACAGAATGCAAAATTTCGCTTTCGATCGAAACAATCCGATCCGAACGAAATACAGAATTGGGGTGTATATCGATGACAAAAGAAAGGCATTATAATACCACTGGGTGATTTAGAATAGGTTTTTATTTATTAAAACGAATATTATTCTACACCAGGATTATGACTATTTTGACTAAGAGAATAGCAACGAATATTTACCTACATTTCAACATATCTTCTCTCCTCGCAGGTTTGTGATTCATCTAAGGCTCTACTTAATGCTTGCTGTTTGGTATTTACGGGTTGCGGAACGATTGAATCCTATGCTGAAGCATGTATGACCGATAATTTACCGAGGTGTAAAATAGGGATCGATGTCGCTCATTACGTAAATAATTGAGCGAAATCCCTTGCAAGTGAAAAAAAAAGAAGTTAAAAATTTTTTTATGTTTTGTATTGGTCAGTTAATTTTGAGCAGGAGTATGTCGGAAGCCACAAACATAATAGAATCAGTGTTGCTGATTTCGACCAGTGAGACCGCTGGAAAAGAAACACCATCTTTAATGGCAGCCCTCAAATCGATGAAAGAAATGATCACCGACACTCCGCAATAGCTTGAAGATATGATAGATCAGAGCATCATAGAAAGTGATAATTATGAGCCAGAGGTATGGAATGAACTTGAGGAGGAGATTGAAGAGGAAAAGGACGTTCTAAAAAAATGGGTAACATCAATAGAACAAAAAATATACGCAATATTAGAAAATGAGGAGGGAGACGATATAAACCCTCGATATTGCCCGAAATTATCAAGTCGTCTCATGAAACAATTAAGAACTATTCCTTTATGGTCGAGTGTTTGCCGGGATAAGTTTAATTACGGACGAGTACCAGCCAGTAGTGCTCCCGTTGAACTGGAATTCAAGGCCATAAAAAACCAGGTGTTGAAGAAAACACAAAGAATTGATATTGCACTGGAGGAACTAATCACTTATTTTGACGGAAAGCTCAAGATAGTAGATTGCGCGACTCAAAAAAAAATTAACGAAGATAATCAAGTCTCTAATACTACGACGCTCTCTTTCGACGCTTACAAAAATATGTCAGAGAAGGATATGAGCATATCTTCCGCATATCTCCATGAATTATCGTCTTCACTATCAGCAAACCAGGATCAATCCAATTCCGATCATTCCTGCTTCGACACAAAAAATTCTTCGGAAAGTGTTAAAGCAGATACCGACATAGGCGTTGACTTAGCGGCAACAAAAAGAACTCCTTTAAAAGAAATATATTCCAAACCAAACTCCTCATGTTTCGCTTGTAGAAAAGGAGATTATCCGACAGGCTCGCACATATGCGTTACGTGTAATACTAACGTCCATTTGTTGGAAGGATGCTCGGTACCAATTCCAAATGATGAAGAGGGGTATGGAGAGAGAAGAATTTGCGTTTCATGCTCTCGTACCTCTAATGTATCAACCAAGATAGCTCTGAATGAAGTTGAGAACTGGCGAGGCTTGGGAAAAGCTACAAAGAAAACAAAAGCTTATTACCTTACCAAAAAGAATCAGGACATGAACGATATAATACTTTCCGATCATCATCGGAAATTGCCCATTATGAAACATGGCAATGATTCGAATTTGGAACTTGTGACAATCGGAATAACAAAATATTCCATAACAAATACTTGTGCTATGGATAGCATATTTCAAATTCTTCTAGCAGCTGCAACAGATAATAAAAAAAATTTCGAGTTCTTTAAAAACAATAAGAAAACTACTCCTTTTTTTGAAATGGTGCTAGGTGTGGCAGAGCAGAAAATAAAAGCGAAAACATATCAGCAAAGGGTACAACTATACCTGAGTTATTTGAAAGTATCGCCAGTAGGCGAATCAATTCAGGTTATCGATGGCGCTTGCAATGTGCATTCGCTCAGTAATTTCCTGTTCAAAAATTGTGGCAGCTTTGAAGAAAAGTCTACCTGTGTAGCAGGCTGCACTCCGCGTATGAAATACCTGCCTTCAATTACGATAACGAGAAAGGAGATTGAGAAACCTTTTGATCAAGTTTTGGTGGATCATCTTATTCTTCCAGAAGTCAAGTGCCGAACCGACCATTGCAATGGATTAGAAATAAGCGACATTCAGCGAATAGGTAATTCAACAACTACATGTATATGATAATGAATTTAAAGAACTTGGAAAGAATCTTCAAACAATAACAAGAGTTACTCTTACTCTTTCAGTCGTAGACCCGCGGGTCTCTGCTATCTATAGAAAGCGTATCCATTTAACTCGATTCATGGCTGTTCGCCGCCTTGATCGATCCATCTACCGGTTTCTTTTGTAATACTGCGTTTCGTTTTTCATCTGAGTATTAAAACAGCTTTGTTACTCATTTTACTATTGCAATTTTACATCGTTTTACAAAACTTATTAAAATTATTCGTAAGACAAAAACTTTTTATAATGTCCTTTGTAATTATGTGAAAACTTTATAAACGAAATTTATTTCAAATTTTAATTTAGAGGTTTCTATAATTTAAATCAATTTTGATGCATTTTACAGGGGACGTTGTTGTTATTGGAGTTGATATGGACGATCACGTGAAGCTGGGATCTATCAAAAAATCTTTTCGTTGCCCGAAAACACAAGAAAAATATACGATTTTGGGAGCAGTGGAATATCGTGGTCCGCCAGTCACGCGCAGATCAACGGGAGAAATAGGACATTACATCGGAATATCAAGAAGAAACTCGAATTGGGTGGGCTACGACGACAAGAAGAAAAAATCCTACTCAGTTCGTGATGACTACAATATCAATGTTGAATTGTTATTTTACTCTAAACTTTGAAAAAAGAAATCATTTTGGTTTCAATGTATCAATTTGTTTATATATTTAAAATAAAACTGTGCAGGTATCGCGTGTTTAATAGAAAATTTAAAAAGAGTTTTGTATGAAAAAGCAGTACCCACAAAAAGGGAAAAAATTAATTCTTCTAATCGTGTGACGACGCCTTTTGTATACTACATATATTCTCACATGTATTACTGTCTGTCTGTCTTCTTTAAAAAACTTTTCATTGAATCCTAAAAAAAATTAGAATGTTCGTTCGGGTATAAACTAGCATAATCAACAAATTGAAAGAATTTTTAGCCAAATTTGGATGATTTTTCCCCTTTTGCATAGTCCTGAGTCTTCCTTTGACGTATTAAGCATACGTCTCCACATAACTTGATACATGGCTGATGTCCGTTACTCAACGCACGTTTTTTGTAGATTTCCATCCACTGGACCGATCCACCTAACTCGCTGCGTTCTTTTCCTTGTCCCAGCCGGATTAGATTCAAAAACCATTTGCACTAGACTGTTGTTCGACATCCTAATGACATGCCCAGCCCATCCTCTGTCAAAATAGTCCAGATCTCGTGGCCAAAGAGAACAACCGGTCTAATTAGCGTTTTATTACATGGGTTTCCCGGAACACTCACGCATCAGTCCGCTCCTCTATAATTTTTACGTGAATGACATTGACAGCTGTCTAGTATCCCCATGCATACTAAAACAATTGGCAATACTTTTCGAGACTAATCATTGTGTTTGTAGTGCAGGTTATCGCGATATTGATCATGTCGTTTTGACATGCGTGGAGTATCGTGAAGTTAGATCTCAACTAATAAATTCCTTACGTACTCAAAGTAGACTATCCAATATCCCAGTTCGCGACATTCTTGCTCGTCGTGACCTTCCTTATATGAAACTTCTTTATCGTTTCATTAAGTCCATTGGAATTCTAATTTAATGTTTGTTTTCTTCCATGAGTTCAACCAATAGACAGCTATCTTACATTGAATAAATGTGACGAGCTGATACAAACAGACCTGAAATAGTTATGAGATCATGTACAAAATAAATATTTTATTTCTTTGATGTAATTTATAATAGCAAATAGTTTGATAAAACAGTGTTTAGATGAACTAATGAATACAGACACACTAACATGATATTTAAGGAAACTAGTAGTAATGTTTTATTAAATACTAACAGTTGTGACTGTATTCGAAATGTATTAGGTTTAAAGTACTATGTATTGAGAAGAAGAAAAACTAATGTATTATGAAATAAACTTATTTATGGAAAAAAAAGCGTACGCCACTGCACAAAATTGACTATCTAAATTTTGTGCAGTGGCGTACTTTACACGATCGAAGTGAGTCCAAAGTATGCAAGATTTCCTGCCTCTGAATTACTCTACTGGTATCATTATCGACGGTTACCAGTGAGTCCAAATACAGTAACTCATCAACTACCTTTATATCGTCACCGTCTATCAATATTCGTGATGGGAGACGTAGCGTTTCTTCTTTTGAGTATCATCCTCTCATGTATTTTGTTTTTGATGCATTTATGGCCAGTCCGATACGCCTAGCTTCGGCTTTCAGTAGGATGTATGCTACCATATTGATCTCTAGGTGACTCACAATATCAACGTTGTCAAGCCCAAAACCCAAAGGCGGACTTTCAAGCCCAAAGCCCAAAAGCGACCACTCGTGTCGATCCTCACTCTTCGAATCACACCTTCCAAGGCAATATTGAACAAGATACAAGAATCCATCACCTTGACGTAGTCCTCTACGAGATTGGAAGGGACTCGGGAGCGTCCCAGAAACTCGGACGTAGCATATCACTCTATCCATCGTTGCTTTGACCAATCGCGTCAGTTTATACGGAAAACCGTATTTGTTCTCGATCGATTGTGTCGTATACCGCTTCGAAGTCAATAAATAAGTGATGCGTGGGTACGTTGTATTCACGACACTTCTGGAATACTTGTCTTATCTCTAATATGTGATCCGTAGTGGCGCGTAGTGATAGACGACGGCAAAGGATTTGGGAGAGTTCCTAGTAGGCGGAGTTCAGCAATGTTATTGCGCTGTAGTTGCAACAGTCAAGCTTATCACCCGCTTTGTAGATGGAACATATCACTCCTTCCATTAATTCTTGCGGTAGAGTCTGCTTCTCCCAAACCTTTGAAATCATTCAGGGAAACGCCCTAGCCAATGCCTTTCCTCCATGTTTGAGCAGCTCGTCTGGCAATTTGCCGTGACTGTGTTGTTTCTCAGCTTACCCGTTCTGCTCACTTATCTCCGACAGATCAGGTACTGGGAATCTGTCATTGGCTAAGCGTGCACCCAGATTGATTCCTGTGTCGTTATCTGTATCTTGTGCTTTGCCATTCAGATGCTCGTCATAGTACTGCTTTCAGATGCTCGTCATAGTACTGCATATTTTAGACTGTGTGTACCCTCTACGTGAGCTGTTCATCTTCTCATAGAACATCCCTGTGTTATTTGCGCAGTACAGCTGTTGCATTTCTTCGCGATAACGAACTTTTTGACTGCGCTTTTTTCTCCGGAAACCGAGTTCTGTCTGGTCCGCACATGTTTGTATCGTTTCTCGCTCACTCTCGTTCGATGTTGCAGCATCCTCGCCCTTGCTCCTCTTAAATAAATAAATAAAAAATTGAGCAGCAAATTCAAAATTACCGTAACTAATTAGCAACAAATTATTCACTAGGCTTCGATTTGTTTTGAAGCATATTTGGAAGGAAGGCTTCACTAACTTCATATGAACTTAGCGAAGTACTCAAAAAAAATTGAGCAACAAATTGAAAATTACCGTAACTAATTAGCAACAAATTATTCACTAGGCTTCGATTTGTTTTGAAGCATATTTGGAAGAAAGGCTTCGCTAACTTCATATGAACTTAGCGAAGTATTCAAAAAAATTTAAAAAAAATTGAGCAACAAATTCAAAGTTACCGTAACTAATTAGCAACAAATTATTCACTAGGGTTCAATTTGTTTTGAAGCATATTTGGAAGGGAGGCTTCGCTAACTTCATATGAACTTAGCGAAGTACTCAAAAAAATTTAAAAAAAATTGAGCTACAAATTCAAAGTTACCGTAACTAATTAGCAACAAATTAGCAACAAATTATTCACTAGGGTTCAATTTGTTTTGAAGCATATTTGGAAGGGAGGCTTTGCTAACTTCATATGAACTTAGCGAAGTACTCAAAAAAAATTAAAAAAAATTGAGCAACAAATTCAAAGTTACCGTAACTAATTAGCAACAAATTAGCAACAAATTATTCACTAGGGTTCAATTTGTTTTGAAGCATATTTGGAAGGGAGGCTTTGCTAACTTCATATGAACTTAGCGAAGTACTCAAAAAAATTTAAAAAAAATTGAGCAACAAATTCAAAGTTACCGTAACTAATTAGCAACAAATTATTCACCTATTTGCGTTATCATCGGCGAGAGGTGCCTCGCTAAGTTCATGCTCATGGAATTAGCATAGCCCAAAATGATTCGAATGGCCATAAATTATTACGCCAAACAATTTACATGAAATTTATAAACTCATCATCTGTAATTCCAGAATCGGATAAAATTCACCAATTTTGTATGGGACCTTAAGTCCTGTAATATTTGTTTTTGAAGTTCGATTTGGTCTTTTTTGAGAAAATGATTGAGCTTTGAGAATCGATTCGATACTGGAACCGGAATTCTAAAATCGGTGTAGCCGAAATCAGTTAAATTCACCTGAGCAGTGTGTAGACATCTTTGAGAAATTGTAGTGCGAATTAAAATTTGGGGGTACATTCCGAATCCAAAAACGAATACCGCTCAAACTGAAATAAATTTATTTGGTAATCGACTATCCAAATCTGCCAACCCGATAAACCTGATTAATTTATGTGAAATGGACATTTTTATACTAATCACCCTGCATTTTCTAAACCAGAAGTCGGATCTGACTAAAAAGTAAGAGGTTTTATAGGATTTTAAGACCTCTCATTTGAATCATAGATGATTCTTAGAGTTCATTTGAATCTTAGATCGGTTCAGCCATCTACGAGAAAAATTAATTGCATTATTTGAATTTCGTTTCACATATCATCCTGTGGTTCCGCAATCAGAAGTCGGATCCAAACGTAATTCAGGAACCTTGTTTGGGAGTATACGACTTTTCATATGAATCTGAGTTTGTAGAAAACGGTTTAACCATCTCTGAGAAAATTGAGTGTGAGGGGACGGGTGTAGCGTAATGGGTAAGTCGATGCCTTTCACGCAGCCCACCTGGGTTCGATTCCCAACCCCGCACATAGGGTCAGAAAGTTTTTCTGACTCGAAGAGGCGAATGACCTAAAGGTTAAAACCTCTATAATCGAAAACAAAAAAAAAAAAAAAAAAAATTGAGTGAAATTATTTGTCACATACGCATTTGCTGATCTCGACGAACTGAGTCGTATGGTATATGGAAGTCATGTTGTTCCAGCATTTATTGCTGTAAATAGTTTAAATCAATATAATTATGGAATTACTTCCAACTCGATAATGCTGGTATCATCTGGTTTACATATGCCATATTCGAAAGATTATGTTGCCAAAAATGAACCGTGCTAAAATTGGTCCGAGGCAAATTGTCATAAAAAAGGATGCTGTACACAGTCTTTTTGGTACTTAGAAACAATTATATGTAACAGTATAAAAAATCGTGTTTCATGTTGCTCCCAAGCATTGCTTTTTCATACAGCGCTCAAAATTCCTTCTACTGGAATAAGGCTTACACAAAAATATCGATATCTCCGTTAAAAATGGACGGATTTTAACAATCTATGGCTTGTTGGATAGGTATTACCGAGCGAAATCTAAGTCTGGAAACATATTCTGTTTTCAAGGTCAAATGTGACAGATACTGTCAAAAAACTGAAAATTTTGACATAAAACTTCGTATAACTCAAAAAGTAAACATCCGATCTCAAAACCATTCAATAGCGTTCTGGGTGACGGAGAGACCTTTCATTTGCGACTAGTTTGATCAAAATCGGTCCAGGCATCTCTGAGATCTCGACCTCTTAGTTGACAACACACATACAGACACACACACATACACACACACACACACAGACATTTGCTCAGTTCGTCGAGCTGAATCGATTGGTATATGACATTCGGCCCTCCGGGCCTCGGAAAATTTTTCGAAAGTTTGAGCGAATTCTATACCTATTTTTTATATATATAAAAAAAGGTAAAACCGCAGAAGGGAAACCGCATAACTCTGAAAATTCTCATAAAAAACCGCATAACTCTGAAACTTCGCATAAAAACAACCGCATAACTCTGAAAATTCGCATAAAAAAGTCGCTTAAAAATCGCAAAAAAAGTCCTCAGTGTATATTAAAATTAATAAAACTAGTAGAAAAAAAAAGTGCATAGGAAGTAAAATATGGAAATAAAAATTGTAATTATTAAATAAAAAATAACAATAAATAATTACTAATAATAATAATAATTAAAAATAGAAAATAGTATTTAAACTGTAGGAAATGAGATAAAAGAATTCGGAATTAAAAAATTATGCTTTCTTTTTGATTCATCAGTGGAATAATAGTTTAAGTTGAAATGCTAACAAAATCTAGGATAAATAATTAATAAATAATAAAGCCGATAAAAGAGATTCAGAATAGTGTCACTGGAAAAATGTAAAATAATAGAAAGTATTAGAAAGATAAAGGAAAATGGCAATGAATAAATAAGAAAGTCAAGTAAAGGAAAAAGGGAGAAGTAGATAGAAAAGTGGGAAAAGGAAATCGATATTATTCAGTAAGAAATAAGAAAACTAACAACTAATAGAAAAAAAACAAGGTTTTCTGGTTTCCACTACAGAATTTCGGCGTGCGAAGTAAGAAATACGATATAAGAAATATAAGAAAAATTCGAAAAAAAGGCCGAAGAAAGGAGAAAAGTTAACAAATAGAAAATACGAAATAAATAACGCCAAATTAATAACAAATAGAGTTAGTAATTATAAAACCATAATTGCTATATAAAAATCGAGAGAAAAAAAAATCGGTAATAGGTAGCAGAAATTATGATGCAGCAAATCGAAAATAGATAGGAAATAAAAGTATATACTACAAAAAAACTGAATATGAGAAATGAAAAACAAAAACACGAATTATGAATTTGGAAATTAAACAACTTGGGACCAGATAATCCAGAAAAATAAAATAGTCAAAATTTTTAAATGTGTAAATTTTTTTTTGTTTCGATTATAGAGGTCTTACCCTTAAGATCATTCACTTCTTTGGGTCAGAAAATCTTTCTGAATCTAGTATTTACGGGGTTGGAAACCGAACTCAGGCGGGCTGCGTGAAAGGTATCGACTTACCCATCACACTATTTCCGTCCCTCTTGGATAAAAGAAATGAATTGACAAATTACGAATTTGGAAATAATAAATTGAAAATAGGAAACTGAAATTATGAAATAGAAAACACGACATAAAAAAAAGAAATTCAAAACATGAAATATGGAGAAAACGATAACAATGAAATATGGAGAAACGATAACAAGGAGTAGTAAACATGAACTAAGAAATAAGAAACTACAAAAACAGGAAATAGGAGATACATTAAAATTAATAAAACTTAGTAGTAGAAATAGTGAATAGGAAGCAAGATAAGGAAATAGAAAATTGGGATTCGGTTCCATGCCACTGAAAACCCTCAATTAATTGAGAAACAACCTCTATTCGATAACCCGATTTGACGCCACAGAGGTTTTTTTGTGGGGTATTTGAAATCCAAAGTATACTCTGGTAAACCAAAAACCATAGCTGCTATATTGACTGAAACAATGGAAACGCCGAAAAAAGGCAAATTTTGTACTCAAGGTCAAAGGTGGCCATTTACGCGATGACATTTTCAAAAAAATATGCAATCGCTGTGAAAACTTACTTTCCAACCGAGGCCCGAATGGCCAAATGTCATATACCATTCGACTCAGCTCGACCAACTGAGTGAATGTCTGTGTCCGTCCGTCCGTGTGTGTATGCGTATGTGTGTATGTATGTAACAAAAATATGCGCTCACTTTTCTCAGAGATGGCTGAACCCATTTTCAAAAACTAACATTCAAATGAAAGGTCCTATGATCCAATTGCCAGTTATTGAATTTCATCCCGATCCGACTTCCGGTTCCGGAGATATAGGATGATATGCACCAAAAAATGGAAAAATGTGCACTCATTTTTTCGGAGATGGCTGCAGCGATTTTCACAAACTTAAATACAACTGAAAGGTCTTATGGTCCCATAGCCTGCTATTGAATTTCATTTGGATCCGACTTCCGGTTCCGGAGTTACATAGTAATATGTGAAAATTAGAGAACTTTCTCAGAAACGGCTCAACCGATTTCCACGAACTAGGATTCAAATGAAAGGTCTTATAGTTTGGTGGAGAAAAACTCCAAAAATAGAATTCGATTTCTCTGCGATGCTTGAACCAAATCTTAATTTGAATTGAAAACCATATTATTTTTAAAGCTACTGTGAAATATGATCCGGATCCGATCTCCGGTTCCGCAGTTACAGGGCGATGAATGTCAAAGTTTTCAATCTGGTCCGGTGGAGAAAGAAAACACAAAACGAACGATGTGTGATATTGGTAAAAGACGGTGCTGCGATTGATAACAATTTTAGCTATTTGATGATAAGTGCGACAGAAAGAATAAAAGAATGTAAAGCCGGGGTAAAAAAACTATGTAAAGAAATAAAAGAATGTCAATGAATTAAAGTTTATTTGAAAAAAATATGCAATTTTCACAGCAAGTAATACCGTGTCGGTGGTGTAGTGATGATAATAATAATAATAATAATAATAATAATAATAATAATAATAATAATAATAATAATAATAATAATAATAATTTATTAGTTTTACGTTTCGTCTTTGACTCATCAGTGCAGAGCAGTTCAAATTGAACTGCTTAGTGCTAAACTCGGCAGTTCAATTTGAACCGCTAAACAGACGTAAAGTTTCTGCTACTTACAGAACACTTTTTGTTTTGCAACGGAGTGCAATGTCTTTTCTGACGTGCCGAACGAAAACGTGTTTTCGACTATTTCTGGCCGATGGCCTGATGAGTCAAAGACGAAACGTAAAACTAATAAAAACGGTTATGTGCCCTAGCACAAAATTTGGCTAACCCCTAAATGACCATACCTGCATCGGCCAGAAATAGTCGAAAACACGTTTTCGTTCGGCACGTCAGAAAAGACATTGCACTCCGTTGCAAAACAAAAAGTGTTCTATAAGTAGCAGAAACTTTACGTCTGCTTAGCGGTTCAAATTGAACTGCCGAGTTTAGCACTAAGCAGTTCAATTTGAACTGCTCTGCACTGATGAGTCAAAGACGAAACGTAAAACTAATAAAAACGGTTATGTGCCCTAGCACAAAATTTGGCTAACCCCTAAATGACCATACCTGCATCGGCCAGAAATAGTCGAAAACACGTTTTCGTTCGGCACGTCAGAAAAGACATTGCACTCCGTTGCAAAACAAAAAGTGTTCTGTAAGTAGCAGAAACTTTACGTCTGCTTAGCGGTTCAAATTGAACTGCCGAGTTTAGCACTAAGCAGTTCAATTTGAACTGCTCTGCACTGATGAGTCAAAGACGAAACGTAAAACTAATAAAAACGGTTATGTGCCCTAGCACAAAATTTGGCTAACCCCTAAATGAATAATAATAATAATAATAATAATAATAATAATAATAATAATAATAATAATAATAATAATAATAATAATAATAATAATAAGAATAATAATACAAATAATACTAATAATAATAATAATACTAATAACTATAATTATGTTAATAAAAATAATTATAGTAATAATACCAATAAAAATCCTACTACATGTTTTATGCTGCTGATTCATGCTGTTAAGCTTTACTTACATATACAGAAGTAAAAGAAACACAAGCTCGTTTCGTTTGTTAAACTTGGTTTTATCGGTTTAATCGAAATAAAGCATGAGATAGTAAGTCTAGGTTCAAAACTGTTCCAATTTGTAGGTTATATTTGTTGCTGGCAAACAAACCAACTTCGGCTATTCTGGTCATCTGAATCCGGTTTCGTTAGAATTGGAAATGGTGTTTAAAAACTTCCAAAAGGATCTCACTCACTTTTCTTCAATATGACCAAATCGATTTTCACAAACTTATAGGTTCAAAGTTTCATATGTAATTCCTAAATTTGTTGTGGATGCTACTTCCGGTTCCAGAACTACAGGGTAAACAGGATTGGCAGATTTGTTAGATTAGGTCCGACCAAACTTTCCTATTTCTATTCAATGAACAGTTGTTTTTGTGAATTCCATAGTAATATTTATGATGTAATGAGTAATATGAGAAAGGCATTTTCATAAATTTTGTTCCGAAACAAATGTTTTGTTCCGAAACTCGTTTGAATTTACTGAAAAATTTACAATGAAACAAGTTAAATTTGGTTTCTTAGGTATTCAAATTTTATCCATTTAAAATTTTATCCTAGCAAACAATAGACATACTAATGCCACATTACGACATCAAATAATCGCTAATTGGTAGTTTAATCGCCTTGAATCGAGACTGAATTGAGGCCGACTTTAGCAAAATATACGACTATTCAGAGATAATGTTTATTTATGGCTAGTGTGAATTCAGAAAGCTAAATTCTGATTGATTTACAGCAGAAAAGCTTTCAGATTGATGATAATGCTATGTCCATTTAGAATCTGAAATAATAAAATCATCTACCGATGTAGCGAATTGACCTACAAATAAAGGTTAATACATCAAAATAAAGATAATTCACTGTACTTTAAGGAAAAAAAATCAATAAAAATCATTTCTCTTCGTTTCGAATGAAAATTCTTCTTTATTTTTTGGAGTCATCTGTCTTGGCACATTTGTTCCTCATTTTGGTAATCTCAGTCGAGTCCCGAGCCGTTTTCCCACTTTTCTTAAGCTTCCGCTTCATTATTGTCAAAATCTCTCGATGGGCTAGCCAGCTTGGTGTATTTATGTTTTAATCGATAGAATCTACGTTATTATCGCGGTTGTAGTGGCAGCTTGCCAAATCTAGCCAAAATTCACGGGACCTTTATGGGCTTTAATGAAAGGTAGTACGCGGTTTTTGAGGCATTCTTTCTTGCACAGCTTCGAGTCCATCGTCTTATTCGTCACGAACACTTTGGTCTTGGCTCCGCAGCTGCATATCCTTTGCCAAATCATCAGTTTTTTGGCAAACTTGTCCTTAAAAGCAAGCTTGAACTTCGCAGGAACGCAGTTGTTACTGATTCCCTAGGTAGCAACAAAAAAGATAATAAAACATGTTTGAAAAATAGTCATTTGCCTTCTAAAAGTCTAACGGTTAGAAACATCAGAATCCATTGAAGGCCCAAATCAACACTTCCGATGGAATTCACAACTGTCTTCCTAGTAGTTTATGGACTGGTGAAAAAAACCCTTGCTCTTTTGAAGAAGCCTCAACCAAATTTGATTTCGTTGCTTCCCCGGCTCAATATGGCTGCCTTTTGCCGCATTGACAAACCCGGAGGCCGTCGTCCACTTCTCCGTCGGTGTTCCACCTTCATTCATCAGTTGCCAAACCCAAATCGACCGATAATGGCATTCGTTAGTCGTCAGATCACGTAACATTGCAGCGCCGACAACCGCCGCCGCCACACTGTCGCTAGCTGTCCTGCACCTGACCAGCGCAGCACCTCGTGAATTGTGGTTGGGCATAGGCCGTGGTATTCGTGGTGTCTGTGTGGACGTGCTTTGAAATCATGGGGAGGATTTCAAGACATTTGTCACCTTCCAGCTGACCGCTGGAACCATCATCCCCCACGAACGGCTGAATGAATCCGAATGGAGGGACAGACGGCTTCGGCTACGAGAATTGCGTTTTATTCTATATAAATAGCCATCGGTTGTTGATCGACTGGTATCAGTTCACGGTTCAACCGCATTGAATCCAATAACACCCGGCTCTGCTCGTACGTAAGTGAAACCGACTTAGCAACAATCAACATGTACGCCAAAGTTCAGGTGAGTAGGCTAATCCAATCGAAAACGGGTCGGAACGGAGTTCTAATCAGGGCCTTGCACGTGATTTGCTACCACCATTGCAGATTTGCCTGGTTTTGTGTGCTTTCGCCAGCTTCGTATCGGCCGGAGTTCTACCGCTGGCCGCAGCTCCACTGGCC